>NW_019174402.1:2197161-2432161 GCF_002260705.1 Seriola dumerili
CCTCCTCCCACCGCCTCCCACCTCCTCACCCACATATGGGCACACACACCAGTAGCAGCCCCCTCCTTGGCAATAAATCCCTGTTTTCCAAATGAAACGCTAAGCAGTCTCTCCGGGTGGAGCAACGATTCAGAATAAGCACCGCACAGCTGGGAGCTGCAGGTGCAAGGATTTTTCTCCCCTTCTTTTTTTCTCCCTTTCCGACTTTGATTTCCGCTCCATGTCTCCCCTTCTCTTTGTCTTTCTTGTATATTTGGGTTTTTTTTTCTGCCTCCTTGGCTTGCTTTCTGTTTCACATCCCTCCCACTCTGTTAAACTAGTCTTTTACCTTAATTAATGTGATTTACCAACCTTAATCCCCCATTTATTTCCTCTAAATGCTTTGCACTGTTCTCTCACTTCACACTCTCTCTCTCACCAGCGGAGGATGACAGTCACACTCACAGTTTAAATTCTTGGCTGGCACCTGGGCGTGTCTGCAGGAAGATTTGCTTTCATGGACGTTTGAGGCAGCAGTGACCAACCGACTGTTAAAGTTCCTGTTTAAGCCATTGCAGGCACCAAGAGAGATAGATGGAGAGGGGAGGGAGGTCACGGCCTCCAGGAAAAATGTTTATCGTGTGGCGCTGAAGACAGAGAGTTGCCATGGTGTCCTGTTACTCATAGACAGGGCTGACCTTCGTGATGTCACACAAACACACACAATACACATCCAGAGATGCCTGACTCAGACAGCCACACTTTATCCTTTTATCCTTCTCTCTGACTCCCCTGTCCTTTTGCGTCTCACCCTCACTCAGTCCTGGATGCACTTCATTGATCTAGCATTATCAAAAAGAGAGGACACGGCCATTCCTTGTATGTCAATGCCATTTATTATTCAGGAGTGAAGCAACAAGCGTGATATATGAATGCACACACTCATGCTCAATAGCAGTCCATGCATGCTGTGTTCTGCACCATACTCTCATAATTTCTGTCATTTTCCATTTCTAGGTCGAGTCACTTCTCCGGGCGTGCCGTGTATTATCTTTCTTTGCAGAGGACAATGAGGAATGCTCAGTCTATGTATCTCCTGCTCCTTCCTGTGGTTTCCTCTTTTTGAACATGTCCATCACTGGTTACAATGAATCATCTTTTCAATGCAAACCTCCAGCCAGCCTCCTGTCTCTCCTAAGAAGATTTTTGTGTGCAACATTTCCTTTCAGACCTTCCATCTCATGTTACTGAGTGCTGTTTCAGTGATGAGTTTTTTTTTTTTTAAATGGAGACTGGTTAAAGAGCAACAGTATGACAAGCTACAAAGGCTAATGATGACACTAATGAGGAATGCCAGTCATTAAGGCAGGGTGATTTCTTTCTGTCTTTCTTCCGTTCGTCTGTCTTGCTTCCTCGCCCTTCCTCGCACTATCTCCCTCTCTTTCTCATTCTGCCCTCATCTCCTCTCACTCTGCTGTCTGGTGTCTCAGCTCCCATAGTCAAGCTGGCAGAATAAAGGGTTAGAGTTTAGAAAAATTGCAGAGAAGTTTGCAATTTTAACAGCCTACAGGGACACACAAGCACTCAGAATAAAAAGAGCATGTAATGGCTCAAGTGAAAGCAGCCAATACAATCTAGGCTTTGCTGCCTAAATGTACCCCAGTGTTACTGTGGTTCTAACAATCAGTTGGCAAATAGGCTTTCTAGTATGGGGGGCTTTGAGGTTTCAGTCTCCTTCACTCTGTACTTATCTGTGCTGTTTCCTGTGTGACGGCACACAGGTAACTACAGTCTGTGGTGCTCTTCTGAGTTTACTTTTTTCTTTTTTTTTCAACATTTATCTCTAAAAGCTTCCTGTAAATGAAACACACACATGTATGCATGCTCATCTGATCAGCACACACACAAAAGTTTTAACCCAAATGGACACAGAGGGTCATGCATGGACAAACACACATTTGTACACCTGAGTTTTTTTTTCTCTCTTTTAACAGGACCATCTGAAACACTGAGACCAAGTTTTTTTTTTTTTATTCATCCATGTTTTCCCCTGTGACTGTGGTTGGGCAGCACTGCGCTGTAATGGTCTATAAGGTCAAACGCTATCTTAACTCCACCGCGGGAGGGTGTGACCTTTGAGGGAAACACAGTCTTCTTCAATCTTCTCTCCCTCGACGTTGCCACTGCACTCTCCTGAGGGAAGGGAGTGGATGAGAGGAGGATGAAGCGAGAGAGGATGAGGGATAGAGATAGTGAGAGTAGTAATTAAAGTAAATATGTCCCCTTAGCGCTCCATTAGAATCTGCCTGCATTTGATATAAGTGGCCTAATTATGCAAAACGCCAATGGACATTGCGCGGTATAAACGTGAAATGTGACAAGTGGAAAAAAAAAAAGACAGAGAAAACCCTGCGTTCCTAGGAGAGTGGATTAATGGCTTATTTGTGAGTAGTGATGAGTTTTAATGGGTTGAGAAAGAACAGAATAGACAGACAGACACACACACACACACACACACACACACACAAAAGGCCACAGTAACCATGTGTGAAGGACACAGCAGTGCAATGCGATGCTGTCCCTCCAGTTGATCACGCTTTCATCTCAGTTTGCTCTCCCTTTGTCAATTTTGTGGTCAGACAAGCAGATGAACAAGCACACAGATAAAATGGGTGAGGGACAGACAAAGAGCCATATAGATACCCACGTAGAGATAACGGGCTGTGTCCCCTCCCGACAACGACATACAAAATCTCAAGTGTGTGTGTCTGAGAGAGAAAGAGAGACATGGTTCACCCCCCCACCCCACCCCCCCAATCTTCCTCCTCCTCCAGCATCAACTCTGACAAACATTCTCTGTAACACATTACAGATATTCATGAGCTATTCACCCACTCTGTTTGTCTGTCTCTTTTCCACACTCGCAAACATCCAGATATGTCCTCCCCTCTCTCTTTCGGTATCTCTCTCTCTGTCTCTCACACACACACACACACACAACTCACACACACTCACAAGCTCAAGTCTATGTTTGGCAGGAGGCTCAAGTTTCTTTTTTCCGTGTGATTGCGATGACTCCTCTCTATTGCCACTAAGTGTGTGAAGCCGCCAGCAGCACAGTGGGAGTATTCATGTGAGAGGGCTGGTACTGTGGGCTCCCATTTCTTCCACATGAGTAGTTTTGCTGATAATAGTAGCAGGCGATGATATTGTAACGCATTAGCCTCTCAGTGAGTAATGTCCCATTGTTTATGTGATTCTCTTTTATTTAGTTAAGGTAATAGATGTGATACAGACTGTTCTTGAGTCGTGAATTAGAGCCACTTAGCATAGGTCACTGAATAGCCAGCTTTTCATCACTGACTGCATTGTTAATTGTAGCTACAGGGGCCAAAGTGTCTGATGGAGATTTCTGCCAGCTGAACTTGATCTATTTTTTATGTGTATATCGGTAGGTGATTTGCTTCCTTGCAGCGTTTCTGCAGATAGATGGGACCTGCTATAGCAGTGCATCCCTGGCCACTAAGTGGCTAAACTGATGCGTGAGAAGTTATAATGAAGCAGATATAAATCACAGACACATTGACTTTGTGTTCTTGACTGCATATTCAGGTTCTCCCTGCCCTCATATTTACTTGCACTTATCAAACTAAATGGAGCACTGGGAGGGAAAATTCAAAATGCTAACAGTTATCCACTGTGCCGTAATAAGTACCTCAGGGTGGGAACACACCACAAGGTTTCAACCTGACCTAGCCCCAATTAGACTTTACATACAAATTTAGATGAACACCTAAAAGAACACTTGTGTGTGTTCTTGCTTTCTCTGAGGTCCTCAGTAGATGTTTTTTTTATTCAGGGTGGCAACTTAAGAGTTTAATGAGGTCCGTAAATCTCTGAGTGTGCATCTGAAGACTCAACAGAAAGTATGTGATGTATAGCCTGCTGTATGCTTACTTTGCACTATCCCCTATGGATTAGTCTACCTTTGGCATACTAATGTGGAGTTTTTCCTTGCTCAACATGAGGCAAAAGTGGTAATTCAACTAGTGAAAACCTTCGAAGAACAATTTCAAACATGCACAACATCTGCTTCGTTATTCAAAGAATAAACTTCACAATCAGGAAGTTTTGCAAACCACCTCATCTGTTTCACAAATGCCACACGAAGCAAATTGTTATGGCAGTATGGTGCAGAAAATGAAAACTGAAATACCAGGGGGAAAAAAGGAAAGAGCTGCACAGCATTCCACTCCTACCTAAGCTCTGAATCTTTAGCTTTATAAAGCTTTTCATATTCAGTGTCTGCCGAGACTGTGATAGAAATGTGTGGAATCAGGTACTGTATTTACATCACAGTGTACTGTAAGTGCTGTATGTGTATGTATATTTATGTCTACATGTCATATGCTACGCAACAGGATTCAATTTGCAAAGATGGATAAAAGAATAGAAGATTAGTTGGTGGCAGAGACTTGCATCATCCTCATTAATTGTGCATGCTGTTTGGGCATAATTCCATGTTTACACTTACTTCGAATGTGTCACTTTCTAGTTGATTTGGAGCTGATCTCGAGGTTAGTGTTTAAAAAAACACATTCAATTCTTTGTTATCGCTGGAGATAAACAGGGCTGCACGTTTGGTGCAAAATATCAAGGAAGCCAAGAATGCTACATGTGGTCGTAGAGCTGATAATACAAGATGTATCATCACCTTGACTTTAACATTGTTTTTAAAGCTCCAGTGGAAACTGATTCTCTGATGTGCCACTTTGCTCCCGGAGCATGTGATGTGATTGTTTGAAGGCATCAGCCCTACTTTTCTATTCTCTCTCAACATGACTCTGGGGTTTTTCACTTCACTCCATGTTCAGCAAGTGTCTTTGAAGTAATCAAATCCCTCTCTGCTGTTAAACGGAACTGATAGCTGAGAAGGTCTTCTTGACTTTTACAAGAAATCACTCCAGCTTACTCACTTTATCCTTTTTTTTTTTTTTTTTGTCTTTACTGCTCCACGGCGTTTCTTTTCCCATTTTTCCTCTGACCGGCTCACTTGCCGCTCTTCAGTTCTCCTGTTCCTGGATGTGTCTCTAGTCTTTTTCTCCTCTCCTCTCACTCGGTAAGGTAATTCACACGCGACAGTGGAATGGTTTTTACATCAAACTTTTCCCCTTTCTCCCCCTATCTGTTAGCCCCCAATATTTTATTATTATCTATGCCTCACTGTAACAGCACACATCAGTCAGGAAAAATATTTGAGTCGTGGAGAAGAAATCAACCTTTCTGTCGGCCCTGATGCATGCAGTACCACCCCTGCTGCCTAGATGGCGACAAAATGCCAGATATTTTTTGAAAGGGTTGTCAAGGATAATTGCCGCTCACATCCACTCAGTGTTCAAACGGTGTGCGTGCATGTGAAAGTGTGTACGCGTGTTTGTGTAGGTGTGACTGCTTGTGCATTTATGCCAGCGTGGTCCCTGGTAAGAGTGTTTTTGCAAAGGTGCTGAGGTAGAGTGGCCATTTAAACCCCTGAACTTGACTATCAAGAAACAGACAGAAGGACTCATTTGAAGCGAGCACACAAAGCACTATATTGGTGCCTACACAGGCAGGTCGCTTCAAGGCAATTAGAATAGCTCTTCCCACTTATTGCTTTTGATGTCAGTGTGTGGGGGAATGAGACAGCCAACTTTTGCCTGCCACTGACAGAGAGGGCTGCCACTTCAGCTGAATTCCTTTAGACACAATTAATGTAGTCCTCTATTCAAAGGTTTATCGCATATTAGTGCAGGCAGGTCCAAGGCTTTGAGGTTACAAATGAATTAAATGATGGGGCAAAAAGAATTAAGTGGCAAAAAAAAGGCAAGGATGATCTAATTGGATTGGTAAAGACCTTGTTCGTGACAGTTTTATGTACTGGTTTTACTATATTTTGAAGCAGTTTGACCCTTCTGCCTTTTGTGTGCTGATGGTCTTCACTTTGATGCAACACTTAGGCCAGGGGATGTCGTAGAAATGCTATATATGGCACTTTCATTCCGGTTTCATATGTACACACAGTGGAGAGCTTTCTTCAATTCAAATGAAAGGATTCTCATCTACAAAGCTTCTTCGTCCCATTGCTTGGAAGCCGTAGACAAAAGGCCTGCTTGAGTAGAGTGTTAGTCATTAAGAGACCATAGGCTATTTCTGTGGGAAATGAAAGACTGCTGTGGCTTGCAAGACAGATGTGACAGTTTTTGAGACAAGGCAGAAATCTCTTTGATCACCAAGGCTCGTATTTTCCGTCAATAATCCAAATCACACTGGCAGCACCGCACTCAGGAGTGCATGGGCTATCACCATAACTGAGGTTGTGTCTAAGACGCCCATTAGCTGCTGGTTGTACGTGTTGTTTATTTGTATCCATGCTACTCTGTGCCTACTGTTTGCTTAACACTTTAATGTAAAGAGACTCTTCCAAAAGGACCCAGGCTGCTTCAGTGAGTTCCTGTCTTTGGGTGATCCATGTGTGGATCCTGCAGAACTGAAGTACTTAAAACATAGACTTTAGGGCACGGAGTTCACAATCCATTTGGATAAGTGCTTGGGTAGCTATTTGCAAGCACACTTAAGGGCTTTTGGTGGAGATGGTTGCGCTGTGAACCTCATGGGAGGGCTGAGGCAGCAGTAATGAAGGTAAAGATGAGACTGTAGCTTTGGCTGAGGCCTGGCAAGGTGAGAGCAGTGATTTCCATAGAGATGCTGCATCCACCCACTCACACACATCATGCTGTGACTAATTCAAACAACCAGAAAAGTTCATGGTTGTCATTCATTACTGTATTTACCTCCTGAAATGATTACATTTTTCGTGATACAAAATTTTCACCCGACAACAGAGACATTGTGGAGCTGGCCTCCGTCCCTCTCATTATCAGAACTTCACCTCTCTTGTCAGCTACAGGGGAGTTGCAGCCGTGCTACAGGCTTCCTGCTGCATAGATTCTCTGAGGAGCAGGCTGACTGGATTTGATTTTCATTAGGATTGCATGTCTTCACTGTCACATCCTCTCCCCACCTTGCACGCTTTACTGGAGACAATTTTCCGCTGTAGTGGGCCCCATACTGACGGCTTGGTTTTTCATGCCGCAGTAGAGTCACACTGGGTGGCCAGTTATCAGTGCATTCAGCATTACAGGGCCCCCCGCGGGTGACCTGCTCAAAGAAGGCTTTTGTGCCTTTCCTAGAGTCCCACTAGGAGACATGCACTGCAGCTGTGTTGGGACAAGCCACCTACAGAATTACAGGAACTCTAGCAGGCTGTCACAAGTCAGACAGTGTACTATACAGACCTGAGATGTGCACGTCTCACACACACACACACACACACACACACACACACACACACACACACACACACACACACACACACACACACACATACACACACTGTTGACAGACAATTGAAAGCTGAGACAGTACAAGCTCATGTTGCTGCTCCACAGAGGCTTTGAAAAATCGATGGGGGATAATTATTTCTAATGGAGCCAGAGGAAAAAGGAGAGTGTCCTTTTCAGCCATAGCTGAGAGAGTGTGTACACACGGCACCTGGAGTATTTGACTAAGATTTTTTTTGTTTGGGATTTAATTAACCACAAATGAGTGGACTGAACACATTTTTTCCTCTGTTACTAAACTCCAGTTGATTTTATTAGAGCCAAGTCTTCTGTGTTCTTACAGTATGTCTGTGTCAAGTCAAGGACAAGAACATGTCCCTTCATTACAGGTGCAGTGTGTTCCCACCAACCAACCTACCAACAGAGGACCTGGGTTTAAATTAACATAGCTCTAGTCTGTGATTTATGATATTCTACCTTGGCCTGGTCTGGCTCACTTGCAGTGCACACAGTCTTTCATTATCTGATGCACACTCAGATACCTGCAATATGTCCCCAAGCTCACATAGGCTACACAGAAATATACACACACTGTAAAACACAGATACAAAACTGTCACGTTCTCATCATGTGTGGATGTGATGGTTCAAGTTAAAGCAGTTTTCCTACTCAAATAACAGTCACCACAAAATGGGGAGGGTAAACAAAACACTCCAGTGGGGACTGAGTGAAAAAAGCCTGTTGTTTCAAGTAATATGTACATAAAGACAGAACGTTGTATTACTGATTTACATAGATATAGGACTGATTAACACAGATGTGATCAGTGCTGCAAAATCTGCAAAAGCACAAAGTCATTTGGGAGGTAAGATTGCTACCAACAGTTAATTATTCAGTGTTTGTGTGTGTGTGTGTGTGTGTGTGTGTGTGTGTGTGTGTGTGTGTGTGTGCATTTCTAATTTGTCTGCTCAAACACTTATGAGGCTTTTTCATTTTTGCTCACCAGAAACTACAATACAATACAAACGAAACATTGCTCTTGAACTTGAACAGCGTAGCGCTTTGAGACACAGGAGCCACAGGAATGCTCAAATAATTTATCGTTAATAATAGGACTACAGCTTTGAACACTAATACAGACTTTTATTCTAAACATTCGCTAACCAAAACACTTTAGAAAGCTAATGCACATGTCAAGTATTTGACTCAGGTGCTTCTTGATAACTCTCAACATCAAAAGCACAGACAATTTATTCTCTCCCCTAGTCTGGATGTGAATAGGTTCTAGCACTTAACGTTGTTTTTGTAGTGGGTGGGCGGAAGCTGCTTATGCCGCTCTATGCTCAAGTTGGAAAGTGACTTGACTTTGCCAAGAAGTGATAATGTGTGTGTGGGAGAACATGCATTAAAATGATGAGACAGTGTAGGCTTTGACTTTATATCCAATTTTTGAAGTTTTAACATCACCAGCGTTTGTTTTTCAAATCAAATTCTTTAAAATAAAGAACACTTGGTGTCTTATCAGAGATTTGTGCACAAATATATATGTTTAGAGTCACAGCGGGGATTTGAATGTGAATATTGGAGATGGACACTTGTGCTGCCAACTCATACTTAAGGCACATTTTAGTTGCAAATGAATTAACTTTATACTGTATGTGAATTTCAGCTTTAAAGTTTTAGTTTTAGTTATCAAATGCTGCTCTTGCATTTACTTTAAGTGTTTTCTAGACTGAAACCTTTTAACCTGAAAACATTTAATTAACAAAAAAATGAACATTCAAATGGGTGGTCTGAAGAACTGTAGTAATATCAAGATAAACCAGGTTGTTTTCTTTAGAATAAACAACATTAAAACAGTGGCTCAGGTCAAGTTATTCTTTTGTCCAGTTTGTAAGGAAGAACTTTTGCTTTTGGCTTTTACATTTTACGTAAGTTACATTTTATGAATTGCAAATGCTGAAATCATTGAGTAAGCTGTAAACTATAGTCTTCTCCCACTCCTCCAGATAATTAAGCTACTGCAGTCAAAAAAAAATCCTGGAGCTATACCACTGCTTTTGACAGAGGGTATATACTAGCATCAGTGGTCAGGAAACATTACTCTTCCGCTGTACAATACCCAACGTACTGCAGTCAAGTAGTCTTAAAAGTCTAATGACTACTATTTTCCAGCGGTTGTCAATGGTTACAATTCACAAGTTTTGATACACAAGCTTGACTTGACATTGCTGCCTTGACTTTAAAGCAGAGATTTTAGACTTGACCTGCATCCTGTGACTCACGAACATCTCCAACTGAACACACTGAAATACTATGTCTGAGCTTTGTGTGCCATTTTGTGTAAACGTGTTTGCCCGAGTGTGTTCATCTGGATCCACCACCATTTTAATTGCCCCCACAGAGCCCTGATAGGATCCACAGGATTTTGTATCACATGCATTTGGGTTATACATGACATACATTTGGTAAAGGTATATAGATGGACTTATTCTCATTTCTTCTCCTCCCCACACTACCCACCCTAGGACACATACACACGCATATTTCACGCATGCATTCACACTTCCAGGCTTTATTAAATGGATACACATACACACACACAGACACACACACACGCTCACTTCTGTAGGAAGCACTAATGAGTGTCTCTGGATGAGAGCTGGATGTCTCGGCTGTTCTCCAGCTCCACTCAGAGAACTGACAGCTGGAGCAAGCGCTGGTCCAGCTGCACAGGTTCAGGACACAGATATACACGTATTTTTACACACTGGGACAACCACACCGCCATGCGTCTGCACACTTAATCTATGAATCATTTATTATATTCATTATGTGTGTGAAGTCTTGAATGTTTTCACCAAGCATTGGAACTCCACAACTCCACTGGTACCACAGCAAATTGAAGAATTTTGTAGCTTTAGGGTCTTAAACATGTTGTGCCTCTGTTGATTTTGCCTGGTTCACCCTTGTGTACTGGAGTTACCCTTGAATGTTTCTCTGTCCCTTATTTAAAACTACAGAGATAGACCGGATGTGAAAGCTAATCCACACTCAACTCAGTTCTGATAAATTTATCTTGACTCTCAAATTTGACTCAATCCCAACTCTTCCTTAGAAAAGTCTGAATTCCCCCAGGCATCTCAGTCTTCTTCTTTCTCTCTATCTCATTCAGCTGTGCATTGTGTTTGTCATTTTCTCCATCACTCTCTGTTCTTGTCTTTCCCTTTTCTCTGCATCTTCACTCGTGCGACACAACAACACAAAAACTGAAACATCTTTCTCTCGATCTCGCTCTCCTGTGCAAAAGATCAAGCACCTCTGCATTCACCACACTAAATTACCAGTCGGCCCAGCACCTCTGCTTCAGCCTCAATGTGGTTAAAGATGCAGAGTGGAAAAGACAGATGAAGAGTGAAGAAAAGAGAAAGAGACTAAGAGAGACTGGAGAGTGGAGGTAATGATAGAATGGTAGAAAAGGTGAGCCGAGTGGAGAGTGGATGGGAAAGTAAAAGCGGATTGGGAGAAAGGAAAGAGATAGAGGAATTACAGAAGATGGAACCTCTGTGGCAGCGTTGATGTGTGGACGGTGGGTGGACAGGGTCGCTGAGTTGTGGCTCTGAAATGGGTCTTGACAGAGTCATTTCTCACGTGGAGATTTACCCAGGCTTTTTCAAATGGTGGGAGGACGAGAGTGAACGACCCTTTCCACTTGTCATGAATATTTATTAAGTAAGAGCATTCACAGGCTGCTGCGCTGAATGACAAATCGTGTACTCCAAAGCAACTACCTGTATTCTATTCCCATCTATTTCTTCCACCTGCGACTGGCTCTCCCCTAACATATGGGTCTGTTTTCTGCTGGTTGTTTAATGTGTTTGAAGCATTTGGATAAGGATTGCACATACAAAAGGCAGATGTAAATGCATATGTGTGAACCAACACTATTTTCAGTCCGTGACACCACGTGATGAGGAAGCAGAAGTCACCAGAAATATGAGCTAAGATTAGGGTAAAACAGATTTTGAACTTGTCAAGTGATGATAACAAGTTTGTAGTTGTAAATCAACCTTTGTAAACCTGTAAAATAAATCTGCACAAGAAATTCAAGTGTTTGCATTTATTGAAAGGATTTGTGTTTGTAGAAAAGATTTGTATTTGTAGGAAGAAAAACAGAGACTGGTGAATAAAATATGTGAACAAATGATATCAGCGGGACATAATAAAATGGGAGCCTAGAAACTACAGTAATGATATTCTACTTGCAGACATTTGTCGACTACCGACAAAAGAATAAACTTTTTTCCCTTGCTGAACACTGCATCACTTTTTCTTTGTCTGTCTCTCTGCAAATCACTACAAAGATTCTCTGCAAGATTTGTCCGACATTGTCACTAAAGTCTGATCAAAGCAGAGCAGTCGTATAGGAATTGTAAATCAACTTTCTTATGACAAAATCTGTGTCATCCGGTCCTACTTTACTGTAATGTCATTTGTTTGTTTGTTTGTTGTTTGATCATTCTACTTCTAGTTCTGTTTTAGTCTCCACCGACTCCTGAGGGTATTATGTGGCACTTTAGGAGTTGGATCACCTAGTGACTAGGTCCTAGAGAGCCACTAGCTTTGTTTTCATGCTTGGCAGGTTGCATCTAGTGTTTATGAGAGATGTGGCTGAAAGCAGCAGCCAGTTGCAGCTTTAAACAGTCTTGATGAGACTGTTGAGACAGAATCAAAAAAGTAAAAGTAGAACCAAATGCTGTGAGTTCTTTACTGCAAGTGTTTTACATAGTTCTTTGACCCACTCGTTAGTACAGCTTTAGACCACATCAGAATACAGTTTACATGCAGGTCACATGAAATGTAAAATGGTCCGTGTGATTTAATCTGTCCTCAGTCTGTAATGGAGGATTTTTGGTTTGACATAAATGTTCTAATTTTATTTTCTTGTCATTACATCTATTTGCACTGACTGCCAGCTGTGTGATATCCTGGACTTCCCAGCATGACCCTCTGCTACCCAATATGGAAGGAATGCTGTATCTGAAAATGTAATGGCCTTGTCTGATTTATTTACCATGTCCCTATGTGGCCAAACAGAAACCTCTAAATGCTGGATTGAAAATGTCTTGTACATAAGTTTGATGTACAAATGTGTCTGTTCCTGCAGCTCAAACATTTTCCTCCATCATCATCTCAGTCTCAGTTGCGCTCCAGTAAGAGCCATTGTGTTCTCTAAACACCAGATTTATGATCATATTACCAGGCATGGCTGCAGAGATTTGGGGAGCGATTTGGATTCAGGTTGGATCATCTGTTAGTATACATTAGCCAGGGCGCTACAGGTTGGCTGAACACAGCGCCAGAACTGAAGCGTTTAAGACAGAGCTTCACAGGAATTGAGAAAAGAAATCCATCCAGCTCAATATTATGATGCTTTCACTGGCTCTGCTTTTTGAAAGTGTCATTTCTTTACATTCATCTGTAACAATCAAGTCTCCATTTTTCTTTTTTAACCATGTATTTGGTATATGGAGACCAATAAAAGCCTTTAATGCGAGCCTGCAGCTGAGAAGTAAAAGAAATTAATTGATGACATTTTAGTCAAGGAAGCACTTGAAGGATAATACGTCTGTCAGATGTAATAGCGTCAGCGCTAATGTTTTACTCATTAAGTAAGACATCTGAAAGGCTGTTATCAAATGGTTGTGATCAGCGCACTTAAAGAAGAGGTAATGCATATTGTTCATGCAGTCTAGCTGGCTTCTGTACATTTCCTGCAGAGGAACTACCCGACGTCTTGCTCTATTACTCTCACAGAAATGGAAAATGGATTCGGAAAAGAGAAGCATGGATACAATTTTCCTGTAAGTTGTGTGGTAAGCAATGGTGACAAGAACAAGTTTTCAATAACTTTAAAGCAGAGGGTAGAGAAATAACAAATAAAGGGCCTTCTTGTTTTCCATTATTTAATTTTCACTCTGTTGTATTATAGGGGGAGTAAATAAGGAAGGATATGAAAACTGACAAACAATAAACAGACGTGTGTATGTGTTTGCAAGTGTGGGTGGGTTCCTATTTTTCATTTTTTGTTCGGCTTTTACACGTGGCCGTGTGTGCTATTGTGGTGAGTGGAGAGCGTGGAAAGAGAATGGTTTGAGGCAATCTTTTTTTATCCTGCTGGATCTCTCTCTGGGTGCAGAGATTGGGCTTTGTAGTTGTGATTGGAGGGAATTAAGGTCTGCCTTTGGTAGCTGGCAAGACAACAGAAGCAGACAACTGGGAAACAGGTTGAGCCTGTGGCTGGTGTGTGTGTGTTAGTGTATGTGTGTGTGTGTGTGCACATGTGTGTGTGAAGTAAGAGAGAGAAAGAGGGAGATTAACTCACACCATCGCACATCATTCAGCAGCTCCTCCAGGCCGCCCTCTTCCTCTCACCTTGGCCCTCTGCACACAAATAACTAACTGCACTGAAAGGACTCCTGCAGTTCACTTAGCAGGTTCATTGACATTAGGTATATTTTATATCATATTATACTGTGTTATATAATAATTAATTTGAAGCCTGTGTAGTCATTGTGTCGCTGCTCATATTGAATGGGCTTTTAAAATAACACGGCACCTCAGAAATCTTTACTTAATGCAGTTTTTAGATGTGCTTCCACTTACCAATTACCTGATTAGTCAATCAACTTGTGAGTAATTTGACAAGTTCCACAATTTCCTGCATCTAATTTTTTTGTATTAGCTTCAAATATGGATGTGTTGTACTTTTCTGATATGAATAACTGTGAATCATAAGATGTATGATGTATTATATATGTAGTAGAAGTTCAGCAGAAACATTCAGTTACAAATGCTTTTTGTTAAAATTATGAAAGCACTTCTCAGTGAAACTGGTGAGGTGTCTATTGAAACTGAAAATAACTTTGGACTTACAACGCCATCATGGCCAACAAATAACACACCAATTAAAGTTCAACAGCAAAAATTTAAAAGTAATATCAACTCAGGTTAAACTTAAGTCAACCTGACCTTTCTGACTTCACAGGGGTCGAGTGTGAACAACTGAAATGTAAATAGTTAACAAAAGCATCATAATTTGTCAATAACAAAAGCAAGAATTTAGTCAGCAGCCAAACTTAAATGAACACATGTTGCTTGGATTGCAATTACACACAAGGAAGAGATGCATCTAAATGTGAATGTGTAAATGTGAATCTCATTTTACAGTGGGTGGAAAAACAGTGTTCTACCAGATATTTTATGCTTCTCAAATGCAAGAGGTAGATGTGGTTTTTTTCTAGTTTATGTCATTGTAAATCAAGTTGCAATTTGGACTTCAAGTCAGAAAAAACAAGCAATTTGAAGACATCATCTTTTGTTCTGGGAAATAGTTTTCTTATTTTTTCACTATTTTCTTATTTTATGGACTAAATGTCAGCTGGAAAAATATGAGCCAGATGAATCAATGATGAAAATACGTGTTGGCATAGTCCATGTTCCTAGGTTCTAGGTGGCGCCTGCAAGACAAGAGAAAAACCCTTTACGGAAACTGCAGTGATGAGACAATAACAAGCAGCACAGTTGAAATAGGAGGAATTATCATTGACTGCAGAGCTTCTGCTTGTGTTTGTTCTTCTCAGAGGGCTTTCAACTTTCACTCTGGCCTCCCCACACCATGATATCCTTGAAAAGATACAGCTACCCGATATATAACCTGCCAAATCCAGCGGAGTCATACGATTTCAATATGATGAGGAGAAAGAGAGAAAAGGTGGAGGAGGGGCAAGTCCTTTAATTTATTATTGGAATTTTTTTGGAAGGTGAGAGATTAAAGTTACGACGTCTGTTGATACTCCCATGAAGCCCATCCCTTCATATTGTTCACCCTGCACCTGAGTTTTATCACAACAACAGAGGCAGCCTGATAGCAGGCCACGCCACTGGGAATAACAAATCACGCTTGTTTTACAGCAGCATCCACAAGACCGAGGCAGATAGAGGAAGGGTGAGGAGAAGCGAGGAGGGAGGAGTGTTGATGGAGCTTTCAGAGGGTGGGAAATGAGTCACAGTTGGGAATGGGTCAGAAAATCAGAACAAAGCTTTGGTTTGGTGTGCATATGTCTTCATACTAGCTTGTATGTCTATCTGTTGCAACAGAGAGCTCTAAATGACTGAGGAATCAATGTTTTGTCTCAGCATCCACCCTTTGTCAGCCTTTTGGAAGAAAAACACATTTTGATTTGTGTTGCGCTGCTGTATGTTCATTTTCATTGAGCAGCTAGACTTTGTCTCGTGGCTTTTCTCCGACTGCATGCTGTCAGAAATGAAAGGCATGCTGTTGGAGAGAGAAATCTAGCTTGTGAAGACTCACACTAACAGGAAGGGAGACAGAGACAAGCCTGAGGCACTGAAGGTCCCAGGAGTGGTGATGTGCAGGCATCTATTGACTGTGTGTGTGTGTGTGTGTGTGTGTGTGTGTTGTCTTTATGTCTTTATATGCATGTGTGTTTGTGTGGTCCCCTTGAGGCTGGCAACAGAGAGAGGATGGAAGTGCTACTGATCATGAGCCCCCAGGCCAGCCAGTTGAGACTGACTCTCAACTTATGGAAATTACAGAAAAACACACACACACACACACACACACACACACACACACACACACACACGTGCGCACACACACGTGCGCACACACACGTGCGCGCACACACACACGCGCACACACACACACGTGCGCGCGCACACACACACACACACACACACACACACTCGGACTCTCAGAGGGGTGATTTTAGGTACATGAGCAGAATGTGGAGGAATAACAGGTGGCAGAAATGGACCTCCCAACGGCCATGTGTGATGTTTCTGGATCTCTCTGGAGGTTTTTTTTCTGTCTTTGTCTCTTTCTCTGAAAATGTCAAGTGAGGTGAGGGAAGTGTGGGAGAGAGAGAGAAAGAAACTTGACATGGAGGGAAGAGAAGAGGAGCACTGAGCGATGGGGGGGAGCAAAGATGAGATGATTAAAAACCTCATAAAATGGGTTGGCATGAAAAGAAAGAGACAAGCTAATAGGACGTTAAATAATGTGTGAAAGTTAAGGCAGCCGCAGAGTTCAACTGGTGGAGTCTGACTGTTAGTGACAGAAAGAAAAATAAAACGAGATGGATGCTGTCAGAAAACCACAAGAGAGGAACGGAGAGATGAAAAGCAGAAAGCCGGGAGGAGGCGAATAGTAAATATATGAAAGAGAATATTTTAGATTGTGCTAAGGTACACAACTCATTAAGTCAGGCACATAATATCACCTTCCAGTGATATTTGGGAAATCACAATGACAATGAAAGAACCAACACTCATGCAAGGAAGATAATGAGAGCACTGTAATGATGGAAAACCTATAATGAAGTAAAGAGAGAACAACAGCAGAACAGCTGCTGATCAGATTAAAGGAGAATTAAAACAAAATGACTACACTGCATCAGAGATGATGACAGCCGGGCACAAAATGATGACAAATAACTCGTACTTATGTTTTATCTAATAAAAAAAAAAAGGCTGTCACTCCCGCCCCCTGCTCATTATCTCTGGGCTTCTGTTTCATTTTTCTCCACCCCATTTTATCACCACCCCTCTATTATAGTTACGATTTTCCCCATGTGGGTCCCCGGCCACAGAGCCTGGTGAGCATTTCCTTCCTCCACAGGAGCGTTTGGAGACGATGAGAGTATGTGAGGCTGTTCAAGTTTTACTGAACACACAGGGAGGCAGAGAATTACAGGAAGGTCGAAATAAACCTCTCTACCCAGGACAGATTTCGGAGCCTCACATCATCACACCTCAGCTCCAGTACGGCTCACATTCATTACCCCTCTTTCTGGCAAGTATAACCGAACCCAACTGGGTCAGACCATGGCTTCACCTGTGCTCTGTCTCCAGGTGATTTTTACATTTATTAATATCAGAATTTGCACACATCAATATTCAGGCACCATACGTATTTAATGATGTAAGACTGTTTTGTGTCAGACTCTGAGCTGTAATTTTATGTTTTTCAGGTGTGACTAGAATAAGAGATGTAAAAAGCACAGTGTTGAATTTCGAAGAGGTGCTGATTGCAGACAGAATACACAGAGACGCAAAAGATAGTAATCATGCATAAATATCCCTAATACTATGATTTATTGGCAGAGCCACTGTTTCTTCTTCAGGGACATTAACGTGTGAAACATTGGCTCTGCACCAACAACTTCTAGCAGAGAGGGTATAACTGCAGGATATGTTGCATGGCTGATTAAAAATAGACTGTTGCCTTTTTCTGGTTGTGTGCTACCAGATTCATCATAGTTAGCAAGTTGTGCAGTATTTTACAATGTACAATGACCCATGAACAACTATACAACTATACAGTATACATCAAGCAGATTTCCATTAAATTTTTAGGTGCATTTGGAAGTTTTTTGTGTTGAATCAATGAGAGAAGTCAGCCCCTTAATTATTCTGAGGAATTAAAAGACCAGTATGAGCTTGGTTAAATCAATAAATCGCTCCCTGTAAAAGGACGTAGCATCACAGTTCATAAACAAAGAAGTGACAACAACAGAGCCTAATGCCTCTTTAGCATGCTATACTCCTTCAAAGGGCAATGTCAGTTGGTGTCAGTTGGTTGACCACTTCGGTTCAGACCGATGTATCTCAAAATGTGAGCATGCTGAGACACTATACTAAGATGGTGTTGTGGCGAGAAGTGGTGGATCAAAAAAGGAATCAGACAGTCGAGACGCAGGTGTCAAAGCGGGGAGTCTCTTTATTCACAACGGCCTACTCGCAGTCATAGACGGAGACAACAACAACAACACAGAAGGAAACATGTTCTTTTATATCTCAGATGGCTATGTGTGTGGAGATGCATCCTGTTTTCCAATCTTTTGGCTTCGTCATACTACTCTTGCCTAACTATAACCAACTAGGTTTTCCTGACCCGCACCCAGGTCACTGTGCTCCCATTGGTCATGGCCTTGACGTTATGTTTATTCCTAATTTTCCAGATGTTCTCCCAAAACGGTCAAAGTGTCTTGGCCCACTCTGTTGGCCGCCAAACCATATCTTTTGTTATTGTTATGTTTGTTATTCTCCTACACTGGCTCTTGTACTCCTGTTGGCGTCAAACCAAGTGATATCAAGTCATACATCTTTGGGCCTTATAATTCTCCTACAATGGTGAACATGTCAAATGGTGGAAACATTGGGAAACATTATACCTTCTAAACATTAGTATGTTAGCAATGTCATTTTGAGCATGTTAGCATGCACTGCTGGGCCAAAGTACAGCTTTACAGAGCTGCTAGCATGCTAGCATGGCTGTGGACTGACTGTGGACTGGTTGTTTGTGTTGAATCAATGTGATAAGTCAGCGTAGCATCACTATGCAACTGTGAAGTGAGAGATAGCCTTTTTTTGCCATTTCACTCAAGCAGTACAATTCTAACTTTAATCAGGGTCTTGGCCCAAACCTTCCTAACCTTGCCCAAGGCCTTCAGCTGTTGATAAACGCTGTGCCTCCAGCTCCATCCCCATCCTCACAACTGTTGGTCCCAGTCTCATCCCCAGTTCAAGACCGACTTTCAGGCTCAGTTCCAGCTGACACTCCCCTGAACCTAACAATAAAATACTAATTATTGTCCTTGCTTTGTGGCATGGCATTTATATCTGTACTGACAAAGCCTCCCTTTTTCTCTCCTCCCCTCTCTTTCTGTGGCCTCACCTCACAGTCACACCAACAGAGCAGGAAGAGGCTCTCTCTCTTAAATGGATTAACGCTCTGATGGAAGTGGCTGGTCTTGGCGGGGGTGTGTGAGAGGCGTGTGACTGATGGAATTAACCATCACAACGACGGGGTGAGAGGGGTTGAATGTGGG
This sequence comes from Seriola dumerili, assembly GCF_002260705.1. Classification (NCBI taxonomy): domain Eukaryota; kingdom Metazoa; phylum Chordata; class Actinopteri; order Carangiformes; family Carangidae; genus Seriola; species Seriola dumerili. Next base: position 2,216,435 of record NW_019174402.1, read on the forward strand.
TGTTGAGCAGTGACTGATGGAACAGTACGTTGCTGGAAGGAAAGAATGGATGAGAAAATGTGATTGATAAGGCAAACACTTGGCATCAAGGCTGGAAATAATGGTGATGTGAGAAATGGAGGGACCAAGTGTTGGCTGTGGGGGTCAAAGGGAAAGAGTGAAAAAATATGGTGTGATTTTGAAAAACCAGGGTAAAGGTAAACAAAGAAGAAAGTAGCAATAGGTGAAGAAAAGTTTGAGAATGAGAAGTGAGGGAGGAGTATAAGAAGAGGAACAGAGAGAAAAAGGAAAGAAGAGATTGAAAGTTAAGGAAAGTGGGGTATAGTTAAAAGGAAAAGGAAGGCAATAAGCAGGATATGGAAGTTGCTGCAGGCTTTAAAGGACGTTTGTATGCAGTGTTATGATTTGCAGAGGAAGGCCACAGCAGTGCTGTGATGGATAGCAGCACTGTGTGAGGCCAGGGCACATTCATGCAGATGATTTGGATTGTGGACTGGATGGATGGATGCAAGATTCTTCTGTTCATTTGGATAGATGGAAAAACACGCCTCATACCCCTGATTGACAGCAGAAAGAATTTTTTTTGTAGAATGCACACTGTAGAAAAACATTCTGCAAGGTGCCTAAAATTTTTGATGGTTTTCTGCAGCCAAATACCAACTCAACTGTAGAGCCTATTAAGCAAGAATCAGCTATTTAATTCATTGAGTTTTGGTATTGTTAGTAGCATTCTTATAGATTTGCTGCAGCTTTATTGAGATTTTTTCATCTTTACACCTTGAGGGCCCTAGATTTGTGCATGCATCTAGTTTGGTTTGAGTGAAACAGACAAGCTGAATTGAACAAACAGGGTGCATTAGCTGTGACTGACAGATGAATACTCTGCCTGTTTGTGATGAAAAACGTAGGCTAACACAGTATGTTATCGTTTCTCTCCATGTTTGTGTTTTTCTCAACAGCTGAGACTCCGATTTTGTGTTTTTAGGCACTATAAGCTGCAGCAGGAATGAGATTAAAGCTTCTGCTGGGAAATTCTCTCCAGATAGCTTGCATATCACTCAACTGACTTTATTGTCCCTGTGGAGATATAATCCCAGCGCACATCGACAAACATGTGCACACTTGAACGCACGCCTGCACACATGCATGCGCACCCACCCACAAACATAAACCTCCTTACTGCCCTAACAGAGTAAACTCCAGCTGTCCCTTATCTGTCTTCTTGTTGCTTGTTTAGAATTCAGCTTGCAGACAAAAGCTTGATCCTGCTCTGTTCTGTTGGGGTGTTTAAGTCCTGTATCTCACACGCCTAACCTCGGGGTACACTTCAACTCAATTTCACACTTGCCAGCTGCTAGAATGTCCTAATTCAATTTACCCTGTTTAAGGAAGCGAAGGCTTGCTCTCTGGGGAAAGTTTAGAGCGCACAAGGAATGGTCTCGTCAGCTGCATAGCTCGCTGAACAGATAGCCTGTCCCTTTAGGTTTGAGGTAGTCCACTTGAAAGCCAATGTGATTCCATGATTGCATTCACAGCAGTCATGCTATGATCAATACAAAAGATTATACCTGAATCAGAACAAATCAGGCAGCACTGCAGCTGATCCCTTTTTAATGCACCATAGTGTGGTAACATGTAGTCCTATACAATTAATAACTAAGTAGTTCTTTCCAGGGAAGTGATTAGTTGTGTTCACAACATTGAAATATTACTTTCAACAGCAGATCTCATTGGGACTATCTCTTCATTATTAAGTAGGTCCTTGTCTGTGAATAATTCAGAGTAACTGGGGAAAGTTGCTGTTTTTCTTGGATGTAATTTTTAAATTCTTTAAGCATCACATAAAGAACTTCCATTTATCTCCATCGCATTAGGGTAGGGTAAAGGTATTTCAAAACCTGGGCAACTAAAACCAAACTACTGCATGGATAAAAACTACTTGGTGATAGATCAACCCTTCTATTTTCAGATGGAGTTTTCTTTTTTGAATTTGGCATCTGAAAATGAAAGTTGCTTTTAGTTCATTGGTTAGGGGTAAGGGTAAAAAGAACATTACATTCTCAGTTGTTCAATTTATATTCTTTTAGAAATTAAATTGCTTTTCACCTTCAATATTTGACACATCTAAACACAGTAGTGTCTACATTTATACTTTACTGATACATGTATTGATACACATATTTAGTCATTTATTCATGCTCCTAAGTAACAGATGTCTTACATAACTTAATATTCTGCTGCCTTTGGAAATAATGACTCTTGGCTAGCCTATGTATTGGCAAGGGCTGCATGGCATGTTCAACTGAAGGCAGGAATTCTTCAGCTGTTGAGGAAAGATCCTTTTTCCTCAATAGAATTCTGCAGGGATATCGTATTCTTTAGGCTAAACCAGAAATTAGCATCAACCTGGGGGTTTTTGACAAAAAGCCAACTGGATGTTTACAATGGCTTTTGAATTATTGCAACAACAAAAAAATGAACTCAGTGACAAACAAAAGTTTATGATACTCATGCATTTTGTTCAGCAAGATAACCTTCACAAATGGAACTCACTTTTATAGCCTAAAGCCTTTAAAGCCTTAAAGCCAAAAGAAATCACGACTGGGTTCCTGATGTAGAATAAAGTGAAAATGTCTTGAGCTTGTGTTAACTACAGGTCTTATTTCAGTCATCTGACCAAAAATCCATTCAAAAAACCTATTGACTTCTGGACTAGTGAACAAGAAGACTCATTCCTGCAGCACTCTAGCAAGGTTAAATAAAAATTCAGTGAAATAAACAAAAAAAAAACCCCCCCAAAAAAAACAAATAAATAAAAGTAGGATACTCTCATTAAATAAAAAATATTATATATAACCTATTATATATATGTATTTTTTTAGCTTATATATGTAGACCTATGTGTGTTCTTAATAATTTAATTTAGTGACACATTTGATTTATTTCAAATATCGTTATTTATTTCAGTCTATTCAAGCATTTCATTATCTATTTGTGAATTTTAATGCTTATTTATTTGCTAAGAAATGTAGTCACTTGATTCTATTACATATTCCTGATACATGTGTGGATAATAGACCTGATAATAGAGCCTGTTACTTTAAGACAGCGTTGTTGTCTCGTGCGGTGTTTGTAGCCTAATTGTTGCCAAGCTAGCGTATTTTACTCCATCCGTGTAACGTGAGTCTGGCAACACTAGTCAGAAGTTTTACGCAGGCCTATTTAGCTGGAAGAAACAAGTTCCCAGCGAGTGGAAAGAGTCTACTGTCGTCTTTACTGCAGAAATGTACTGGAAAGTCATCTGTCAATCACCCAATACAGTATCATGTAATGTGACGTTAGAAGATGGAGAGCCAGAAAACTGTGTGAAATATGCTAACGAGCAGAATTTCCATGGCCCCAAAACCGACTGCAGAATAAAGCCTGACATACGAGCTGGTGAGTACATGACTTACAAACATAATGAAGAAATGCTTTTTACCAGGAGGTTTATTTATTTATTCATATTTTTTGGCCTTGAGCTAGCTAAAATGTAATTAGTTAACATGAGCTAGCTACAGGTGAGCAGTTGGCAACAGTAGTAATTTTGCATATAGCGGAGATTTTGACTTGCCATAGTGTAGGAAGAATAGGACAGGTGTTGCTAATAACACTAATGGCGGCTCTGTTTTATTCACTTGTCCCAGTAAGTCATAACAATGTGACAGTGAGCCAGCATGTAGTATACCAGGATCTTGAAGCAAAGCAGTCATGTCTTTGGTGGAAAAAAAGGACAGTTTCCAGCTAAATGTTAATCCTGCCACCTGAATGTTAAGTAAATTGTTCTATGGTTAATAGAAAATGATAAAGCGAAAGATATTTGACGAATCTGAGCACTTTACACCTTGGAACAGGATGTAAAATGGAAACGGGTGTCTGAAACAACCTTAAACTATAGGTTTGTCAGGGTTAGGATTAAAACATCTTAAATAAACGTTTAACCTGGCAGATATTTTGACTGTTTGGCAGGAAAAGCACAGGTGGAACCAATAACATTAATGATGGCTCTGTGTGTGCAGTAAGCCATTCCAGCATTCACACTTCTAGAACCCTGAATCTGAAGGCTGAAGTCGCTTTAGCCATTATTAATGTTATTAATTACACCTGGGCTTCTCCTGCTGTTATTTGTAAATTTTCTGTCCTGAAAAGGCCTTTTGTCCCAGGGGAACTTTGCCCCTTTCAACCTATGTAGACTGCACCTAAAAGTCTTAATGTTGATCTAGATTCAGGAGACAGGTCTCTGATCTTCTAAATCATACAAATAGTCTCATCATTAAGAGTTGCTGGCTTTGCTTTTTAGTTTTGGTCTTTGGTGTTGACCTTTGCAGCAAGTGGCCTCTTTCACAATTCATGACTCTTTGAAGGCTGGCCTTAGGATTTTTGTATTGAATTCAATCAAGTTCATTGACCATAGTTTGTTTTGAAACTCATCATGTTACCCTACATTTATTGTGCATAATGTTGTGGATTGCTTAAAGGAAAGATTTGCATTTTGTTTGATTACACTAGGTTAGGCTTAGCTACAAACTATCCACATGGGAATATATAAATATCTCTGTATTTACTGTGATTCATAATTTGTGGTTTTAATGATGAAAAAGGAATGAATGAATTTTTTAACAGTTTACTGTAAGTGAATGTCTGGTTGTCATATTGCAGTTTAGTTCATTTTGTTAAGTTAGGCCATATAAAGTATTGTTGCTAGTCTCAGAAACATGACTTTGTGACTGATTCTGTAGTATGCTTTGGAGCAGTGCCCTAGGCGTACCCAAGAAATAAAACAAACACTTCCCTCTGTCGCACAAACATGTTGACTGTGTTGGAATAGGCATTTTAATTTGAATCTCTGGATTGACTCAGTTGAATCAGCCCTAACCTTGGCCTCTGAGCAGAAATTACATTCTCAGGCACAGCATACAGATGCTGGGTCAACCAGCCATCCAAACATTCAAAGAATCTCCTTGCCAGAAAGACATTGCCTCACTGTGAACCAGTGGTGTACTGTGCTGACATTTCCTCAGTGACAGTAAGCCAAACCTACATGTCATTGGCTCTTGATGTCTCCCTCTCCTCCTTCCTGTCCATTGTGGATGTGTCTACTGCTTCACTCAGGAAGGCAGGTGTTGGCAGGATGAGGACAGGTTCTCAAATGTTTGTGCTCTTTCAGTGAAAGCAGATGTTCTCACTCTGCATTCACATGCACACACACTCACACATGCGCACTATGGCAATCCAGTGTCTGGGGAGTTTGCCCACAGCTCTGTTGTCTGTCATTCGTTATCAGCTGAAAACAGGTAGGGCAAACTATTTAGTTAGGAGCGCTTCAAACATTTAAAGTCCGAGGTTTTGTTCATAGCTTTTGCTTCAACCTTTATGGGTGAAGTTGATCGACCTAGCTGGGTTTACACTGTAGGTGTAAGGACTTACACTGTAGGTGTAAGCCAAGCTAGATCTTCGTTCATTTTTTACTGCTGAAGAATGGTGCTGGACCTGTATGTGACTGTGCAAGGATTCTGTGAATCTCTGAAGTAAAGGAAATTGACTTCATTTTGCTTCTGTGTCTTGTTAAAGCTGTTTTTTCATTATGAAAAATAGCTTGAGTAACTGGGAAACTGAAAGCTTATGGCTTTGAGGCCTTATAATCCTAAAGTTTATGAAAATTACCTCATGGAACTTCACTTAACACATAACCCATAAATCAAAATTTAGCACAAAACATCACTGTTTCATTAATATGATGTGTATTTCCACAGTGATGTGACTACCTGATATATAATAGTCTATGATTGAACGACTTTTTCCATTTACATATTAATGCATAGCCATATGTTCAGTGGTGATTCTTGTATCAACAGCTCATTTATTAAGAGTTGTTGAATGCTTTGTAATTTGAGTAAGACTGACTTCATGATTTAAAGCACACATGCAATGAGAAGTCTATGGGAGAAAAAAAGGATTTTAATTAAATTCAGGGTTAGAATACCTTTACACTGAGGGCAGTCTCGAGCTCTTTCACTCTCATAATTCTTTGCCTGTAGTTCAATTACTCTAGTAAATCTATTTTTTTGCTTGGATTAGCTTTCTATATCAGGCAGCAGCTCATCACACATCCGTTATTATTATAACGCTTTGAAATGTGAGATATGACCCTCTGTGAGTGTGTGACTGCGTGTAACAGAGAGAGTTTGTGAAAGGAAAAGCCTGGTGTGTGTGTGTGTGTGTGTGTGTGTGTGTGTGTGTGTGTGTGTGTGTGTGTGTACATGTGGGTGCGCCTGATGGATTTTCAATTTCATTTCCTATGTACACGCTCCGTCCACCAGGGCAGTAGATGAGATTGAGCCTTTACCGCTGGTTCTGAAATTGGGCTGGTCCTGCCGGACTCACAGCTCCATTTAAATGCATTAAAGCAGAGAGAAAGTGGCTCGTACATCAAGGGTTTTGACATGTGGCAGTGTGACATGCTTGACATTCTAGGATCTCAGGAACATCCATTAACAGCTGCTACATACATGAGCTAACTGATGACTAGGTCAAGTCTTAGATTAACAGTGTGAAAGGAAATGCGGCTTGTTTAATTGTTAACAAGTTACTGTCATTCTCCTCCATTATTTCCCTGAAACTGTGTGATGGATGGCTATCAATTTTTATCACTTGACAAGCGCCTACGGCCTTGAATTAGCTATTACTATCTCCTGTCATGAGTGCTGTCAAAAAAGTGGCTTCAAGTTGGTATGGGTGCCAGGTTGTTGGGGTGATGGCTTGACAGGTCTTGGTTTAATGTTGGTAAAAAGACGTCCACCACACCAAGCTCTAGCTGTATATTGGCTATGAATATGGTTGGTGGTAGATGTTTGTTCAGCAGAGGGGGGAGACACGATTAGTGGGTGATATCTGGCTGTGAAATTCAGGCAGGAATACTAGTGATCATGATAGTGCAGAGGAGGTTTGAGCTAAGGTTAGAAAGCTTGCTTCCAATTCAAGTTAAAAAAAAATAAAAAATAGGGCACAAATTCTCGATAAAGTGCAGCATAAAGGCCAGGCTGCATGAATCACAAGAGTCAGTTCATTTACATATACTGTGGCAACACTGCTTTAAATACACATTAAAAGAAAATGATATTCAGAGAAACAACACATGACCAGGCCAGCAGAACTGCTCCATTGTAGTAGTAAGGTGTCTCAATGAATGAGAGAATGCACGCAAACTGTCTGCTAAGATGACGTGACAACATATTAAAGGAACAACAGCATGGAGAGAGGAGAGAATGTGTGTGTGTGTGTGTGTCCATATGTGTGTGACAGAAAGATGGACAGAGAGAAATGAGTTGGAATTCAAACTGGAATTTGCCTTTAGGCGCAAATGAAGGGTTATTCATCTCAAGTACAGTAACATCAGAAAGCAGGGGCCCTGTCTGGCAGAAATCTTTGGCAATGCATTGTGACCATGGTTGCTGGAAACAGGAACTTAAAGATTTTTTTGGAGTTCTTTGAATGGGTCGTTATGTGTGACCTCACACATGAATGTCTGTTGCTGTGTAGCCTGTATCCCTCAGGGCAGAATTTAAGAGAGTCTTAGAGATTGTCAAAGAGTGTTTCTTGGTGTTGCCTTTGATTTGAAGGAGGTATTGTAGAAAAGCCCAGTTAGTTTCTATGTAGAAAGCTTAATCCATGCTGCTGATGTACTTGCGATACATTCTTTTCTCTGCTGTTTTCTGTTTATGTAGAAAAACAACTTCAAAATGCAAGAAGGTTGATTGTGCACTATCAAATTCTGAGTATACAAACAAAGTAACCAAAAACTTGAGGATTCAAAACTGAAATGGAAGCCCTGCAGGATGTAACCCTGGAGCATCAAAACAGCAAACAAAATGTACAGTTTTTGTTATTCCATATCATTTGGCATACACATCCACCTGCAAAGAAAAACCTTAGTAAAAGTAGAGCTAACATTAGGCAATAGCTATTATAGCTTCAGCAGTGCCCTTTTCCCTCCTTTCCTACTTGTCTCATCTTCTGACTTTCTATTTTACAATATATATACTAATACTGGGATAGGGCCTCCCATTACTATCAACACAGCCTCAGTTCATTGTGATTTTGATTCCACAAGATGTTGGAAATTCTGGTCCATGTTAAAAATAACTGCATCACATCATTTCTACAGATCTGTCATGTTCATGTTCTGCCACATCCCTGTGTTCTGTTAGATTCAGTTGATTCAGTTGAGCTGAAGTACACTCAACTCAGTGTCATGTTCATGAAACTAGTTTAAGATGGCTTTACCTGACACAAGGCAGGTTGGGTTCGTCGATTGACACCAAATTCTGACCCTACCATCTGCTGCCTCAGCAGAAATCCAGATTTATCAGACCAGGTTCGACTTGTAAAGAGTGGTTGTCTGAGTTACTATGGCTTCAAGGCTCTGACCAGTCTGGCCATTATCCTCTGACTTCTGCAGATGGAAAGCCTTGTTGATAACAGAACTTGGATAATTTTTGTTTTTCGCATCATTCTGAGTAAATACTAGTGACTATTGGGCGTTAAAATACTAGGAGATCAGTTGTTCCAAAAATAATCAAACCAGCCCATGTGGCACCAACGATCATGTCATGGTCAAAGTCATATCTTTTCTTCATTCTGGCGTTTGTGAACATTGACTGACCTGTATGTTCATGGTTTTATGCACTGCATTGCTGCCACAGGATTGGCTGGCTGGATAATTGCATGATGAAAAAAGTTTACAGGTGTTCCTGATAAAGTGCTCGGTGAGTGTGTATCTGAACAAGTTTCATGTATTTTCTGTTTGTCCAGGACAGTATGAGAGTTCCTTTGTTCTCCAGAGCTTTGGTCAGATAAACACCCTCACTTTCGAGACACAAGGCACTCTGTAGCCAGCATGGCAGCATTGTGAGAGCGGAAATTGCCACTATTTTACCTTTGGTTGCTGGCATTAACCATTGCCACCATTTCCTTTTTATCTGTTTTTCCATGTGTGCATTGCTCAATCTATACTATACTTCTTTCACACAATGGACCCAATTCAGTTTATATGGCTGTTTACCTGAAAAGACATAATAGCAGTTGTTCAATTTTGCACAGCTCCATTTCTGCTAGAAGGGTACAGTAGGTTACATACATTTCTTTGCACCACACTTTCACTTTTCACCTTTGTTGCTGTATTCGGCAGAGGCACACCAGCCATGTTAGATTTTGTATGTTCTGTCCCAGAACCTATAGCTGCAGTATTTGTCAGTGGAAAAAAATAATTAGGTTCTCTATTGTTATTGAGATGATTATAGAGGTGGCTCTTGGCTAAAAGGTCTGGAGTTACAATATGTGAGGACTCTGTGAACAGGTACTTTTTTTTTTTTCCTTGGAACAAAAAGCATGGCTATCTGGGCAGAGTCCCTAAGGAGGCTGTGGCAGCGACCTGTAGGGGTGGAGGGAGGGGAGACTGACGGGAATGTGGACAGATTTTACAGCCAAGAGAGAGTCTCTCGACAAAATACAGCCACACATGGACAGAGCAGGCAAATATTGAACCATTACATACTTGTTTAATGTGCCTCCTTCTCAGTCTCTGTTTGTTTCCCAGTCTCCCTGCCGATTCCACCAGATGGTGCATCAGCCACCTCATGGCAGAGATTTTGTGTGTGTGTGTGTGTGTGTGTATGTGTGTGTGTGTGCGCGCGCGTGTGTGCGTGTGCGTGTACTTCTACTACTATCTTCATGAGGACCAATCAGAGTAAGGAAAAGTTACTAAAGTTAAGGCATTTTGGCCAGTCTTCATAACGTTAAACGGCTATTTTAGGGTATGGATTTGGTTTGAGGTTCTGGGTAAGGGGCTAGAAAATGCATTATGTCAATGAATGTCCTCACAAAAATAGAAGTATAAGTATGTCTGTGAGTGGGTGTGTGTGTGTGTGTTTCTCCTAATGGCTGCATTGCCTGTGGCGTCTTCCCAGAGAATACCAAATTGTTCTCTTTTAGATTTCATTCAGAGAACGTCCTGGAGCCATTCATGTCCTCGCACTGCCATTTACAAACAGGTCTGCTAGTACAATTGGCACTGATATCCTCAACCATTGTGTTATTTCTCTTTTCAGAGCCATGGAAAAATGCCACAGACTTGGTACTCAAAATCTTGAGTATACATACATACATACATACATACATACATACATACATACATACATACACATATATATATATATATATATTTTTTGCTGTCTTCAGTGTTACAGTGTTGTTGGGTTGAACCACATAGTGACAAACCTATCTAACAGAAGTATTACAAAGGCATTTGTCTTGAACAGACTTTGAATTTTGCTTTTTATTTTTGTCAAATAGTAATGACCCAGGGACTTCATAATCCAGAGGGATGCACATTGTTTTAAAAAAACCCATGGGAATTAATTAGCATTTGTTTCCTAATTATATAATTACAGTTTTGTAGGTTTAATTCTGTGTACATATTAGTTTTTGGAAAGGAATTGAGACATTGAGGTGTAACCAATTTGCTTTTATTGGACCCAAAGGTCCAATTATAGCTCTTGCATCAGTGATGCCCACCTTGAGAATACTATTTAACTCCATTTTTACTTGTTCAAAGTGGATGCACTGTTTCTAATGTATTTACAACAAGAGGCCAAGTCAGTCCAATATTAAGTGACTTTTACCAAGCTCTCAGGGTTATTATTTTCACTTTGTCTCTGCAGAGTTTTCCGTATTCAGAAATTAATGGCTCATCAGGGAGAGTGCAGTGAAAGAATATTTTTTTCTTCAATCTTGTGCCTCCTTATCTATCTACCCTTTCCCCTCCACATAGCCCCTGGTGTAAACTGTACATTTTCGTTTCAAATTACCTGTCTCTGTACAGTACCTGCACCTGTCTCTCATCAGCTAACCATAAAGATGTTTGTATTTGCAGCCATAGACTCAGTGATAGTGTTTTATTTTACTGAACATCATCAGCTTAAATCTCCTGTTCACTCTGAAACTTTTTTTGCCTAATTGTTGCACTTCTGTCCTTCATTGTGTGTTTTTTGTGTGCGGATGTGTTATCCAACTTTCCAAGTCCTTGTATCTTCATGACACAATGTGTATGATTATTTATGGACTTCTCTAATCTCATTTGACAGGTTTGACAGCAGATATTCTAAAAGGAACATTCATGATATTTTTTCAAGAGTATGCCTTTAATTGCATGTAATTTAAGGCAATTTTTCATCAAATTTATATTGTATGTAGAGACCATTTAAGGTAATAGGGTTGGAGTTGAGAGTATGCAGCACTATCAGGGCCTTTTCAACAAAGCATACAATCTTACTGTATAGAACATTTATCAAATTGGCAGTGATAAAAGGTGATAGAACTTACCTCCTACTGATGAAATAATATATTATCCAAATGAAGTGTGTGTAATGGGTTGGAAATATAATTTAAATGTATGTAGGCACATACCTGTGGTTTTCTTAATATACCTATCCTTGTTGTAATTGTTTGGCTCTAATTTGTTGTTTCAGTGTTGTCTGTAAACTTTCCTAGATCTGATTTTATCTTGCACTAACACAGGTTAGGTTTAATGTAATGTCCAGGAAAGTGACGCAACACAGTACAGCATACACATTTTCCTTTCTATCTATTCTATGTCTTATTTTGACAGATTTAAGGATGGGTCAGGTTAAGTTTGGATTTGATGTATTTCCTATTCATCTAATTCATTCAGATTCCCACCCTCTCTTATGACAAGGCCAGCAGAGCTCTGATAATGCTTCACATACAGTATAATGTCCATAAGTAAAGCGACAAGGCCAACCGATTGCTGATATTACTTCATTTGTTAAGTGGATTGGCTGCTTCCTTTCCAGCCAGAGGCAGGCAAGGTTAAAACATCACTTTATCACAGCATCTATAATGGGAGTGTTTTGCATTTGGATATGCAGGATCATGTTAGGTTGGCTGGTAGGGAGAGAAATGGAACAAGCAGAAGTATCCATCATCTAGGCCTACCCACATAATGCCAGCACAGTGCCGCTGCCACTCAAACAGACTCTTGCCCTCACACTGAGATACACGTTTTGAGTCACACACATGTCCATGCACTTCTGCCATCCTTGTCTACCGCTGGCTGTGTGGGTGTCGCTCCGTCAGTCAGCATGAAGGGCAGACCTGAGCGTAGTGGGATCAATCATTCTCCGGGACACACTGGCAGTGTAAACCTTTGATAAAGAGTGTCGTTCACAGCGAAACCCCCGTCAAGGACTTATTAAAGGCCTGACATTGTGTGATTAACGAGAGCGCTGGTGCCGCCAAGCTGGGCCGCTGCGGGGCTTAGAGGTAGGGAGTAAAGAGATGAAAGGGGAGCACAGCACTGTACAGGAGACAGACAGCAGTAATATTGAAGGCATTCACACTCCATATATGCACACAGATTTCCAGTTGCTGCACATATACACATAATACAGTCCTATAAAAAATAAATACCTTGAATAACACACAAGTGTGTTATTCTCTATAATAACAGGTTGTTGCATCATTCACTAGACACATGACTGGTGAGAGTGCACGGTACAGCACTGTACCCTATTAACTATTAGCTGAACTGTAACCTCTTGTAAAGGCACTGCTTTAAATTTCAGTATGTTTCCCGCCAAGTGGAAAGTAATGTGCTGCAACCCATTTTGTCTCACTTTGATTCAGAATGAATTATTGAAGACAGCTCAGTCAGAGCCATATCAGTCGGCACAATAGGGTTAGACAGGGCAGGGTGGTTGTGCAAGAACTTCGGTGAACTCTAGAGAGTGTGATGCGTACTTGAAACTTCACGCTCAGCTGGCGGCACACAAAGAAACAGCCATTTAACCAGTGGGCATACGAGACATGCAGGGTCTTAAGGATATGAGCAATCAGTGATACACAGACACGGCTACTGTACTGCGCTTAGTGAATAATAACCGTGTCATCTTTAGTACCAGGCACTGATGACAGAGAGAAAAATGTCAGGTGTGAAGGAAGCAAGGATAAAGGAAGAAACTTCAAAAAAAGGACAGCAAGAAATAAACTTGCTGCACACACAGACTCTACTCATATGTTCATACACAAACCCAACCTTTTCATTTGCGAAGTCTCCTGCAGTTTGATATTATGCATGATTTCTCACTTTGCCCTCAGTGATTGAGATATAGAATTGGCATACAGGAATTCACTACTTACATGAGATCCATATCAAAAGAGAAATGTGATAGAGTGGGGGATTAGCTGAAAGAGTGTAGAAGTGTGAAAAAAAAAACAAGAAACAGATGGACAAATACATGGTTCAGTGGTCTGCATCACTGAGTAATGCTGTCTGTTAGAACAGAGGTGGTCTCCCATAATTTATACCCCTAATAGCCACTGCATTAGCAAATTTCAGCCAAATCTTTATTTATCTTTAGAATTAAGGCTAATGAAGTTTCATTAGTTGTGCATTTCATTCTGCAATGGCACACACAGTAACAACTTTCTGTCAATGAATCCCTTGACAGAAAATTGTTCTTTTTAGTATCTTGCTTCAGGAAGGGCTCCCACCCAGACAAAATGCTTCCAAAAAAATTCGTGCTTCAAGATACAGCAGTAGGAGCATAGAATGTGTGCTATCCATACTCAGAATGTTCACCGTTCACCTGTCTTGTGTTGCTAAATTATGAGTTGCACTGTGGTACCAGGAACCTGTTAAGAAGAAGGCTGTGTACCAACATGGTTCACTGGTAGTTGCAGCCTGTCATCCTTACAGGCTGCTCTACTTGTTCGTTGCTCTTCTCCCCGTATTGGCTGCCTTATCAGAATGCATGAAACATGACAGGACCTGCATCGTTATCTGGCCCCTCCACTGTTAAGATGTACTGTATGTGGCATGGACTATATTTGTGGTTAGATCCTGCAGGGGAGTAAAGCTAGAGCAGTACTGCCCTCAAAACACACAGGCAGAATATCCACATACACACATTTATAAATGCACACATACATTCGTGAACATGCATTCATGAACACAGGCATCGATGACAAACGTACCTGCTTATGTATTCCTGAGTAAGTGCTCGGTCTCTTGAGATTATATATTTTTAACAAGTCCTCCCCAGTGCTGTATTGTTTTTTGCTTTGCAGGAAGTGCCTGCGAGAAGGTTGCTTGCTAGTAAGGTGAAATGAGCTGGTCTATGAGTTATTGATGAAGCAGCTACCATTCTTTAGATCAGCAGAACTAAGGCTGAGGAGCACATAGAGCTACAGTATAAGAATGCCAAGAGTGATGGTAACTAGGGGTGTAAGAAAATATCGCGATATTTCATGATGTCATACTGTATCGATTCTTTAAGGTGCTTTATCTATATTTTATCAATAGTTTACATGGTGACAGTGGTTTTGTGTTGTATATAAGCCTCCGACCGCTAATTGGCAACAGGCATTCAGCCATTTCACTCTCCCCCTCCTTCCACTCCTCTCACTGGACGAAGAGATCTCGCAAGCGTACAGGCCTCAGGCGCAGACAGAGCAAATTAAAATATTGCATTCTACATTTTCACATTTATGCAGGTTGAACAGGTGTATTGATAAAGTTTTGGCTTTTCACTTGCAAAGGTTTTATTGCACTTACTTACAGTAACTACAAGCGTAGTTCACATCAACTCGGGTAGGCTAATCTTCGGGTTATTTGTTTCACACTGTCACACCCACAAAAATGACAGAAATGCTAGATACAACAGCTGGTAGTCAAGTTAGCTTCCAGAAACAATAGCCAGCTGCCGCCACAAATGGGCAGTAAATTACAGTAAATTCCAAACAGGCAAAATCAGATCCTTTATGCTGTTCTGATCACTTTGGTATTGTTCTAATCGATATTTATTTTTAGCTTTAACTAAGCAAGCTATGCTTGCTTTGCTCACCCTGATGGCATGCCACTGGTGTATGCTGTGCTTAGGTTTACCGTTGGTGTTCAGAGGAGTGACAGTGATTGAAGTATTCAGGATGAAGCTCACTGTAGAGCTATTACAGTTAGCTGAGATACACCGTTTTCTCTGGCAGTTTCTCTGAAGTTTGAGAGTTTACTTTTCATTTTTATGCCCTGCAGTAAGATTTGATTCATTTTGTTTCTATGTCACAAGTCACAGATCACAAGTACCCTCAGCTCAGCATGATTCTGTCTTGTCCTTGAGGGATAATCTTCATACAATGCAGTGCTATTTATTAATCAAGGACCAAATGTGAAGAGTCCTCTCTGTTGTTCCAACAAAAATTAAATAATAAAAAAAAAATCACCACTATCTGCGACCTTAGAATCAAGAAAGCAGTCAAGAGCTGCTGCATCTCAAAGGCCTATTATTAATGTTGTTTAATGCAACTCTTAATTTTATGGTTGATTTGCAAGAGGAGGATTTTGACTGCTACGATCTACTTCCCATCTGAGCCACACAGTAGTGGCATCATATTTTTTGGTGTGTATCTTTGAATTACAATAGCTTGTAACTGCAATGTTTTCACCAGCTAATCAAAAAGCAAATTTTTTATGATTGCATTAGCAAGCCTCACAGATTACACAGTAGAATGGTTTTGAATTAACAAAATAAAACAACAAGATAAGCAGAGGTCAAATAAACAGATTATAATTTTACAGATTTTTGAAGCTTGGAGAATAATGTTTACATTACACAAACTTCAACAATCCACTAACATCTTCGGAATACATTTAACTCATTTTAAACTATCACGTTGTCTCTGTATTAAGGAATAGGCATGACAGACTATTCACAAAAGAAAGCTATAAAACTGGTTTTCAACACAAAAGAAAAAAAATGGCATAAGTACTAATTAATTCTCTCATATGTCTATTCTGCAAAAAGCCTGTCCAGTTTGAAAACACTGCCTACAGAATATTTGTCAAACTTCTTTTCTGTTTTTCACAATCTTGATATTGGTCTGCTGCTTCAGAGCAAGCAAATGCCAGGATAACTTAGTCATCGTTCCTGCTCCATCTTCCTCCTCTCTGGAACAAATAAGAGGTGTGTATGTGTTTCTACAACACGACTTTGATTGATCTAATCGATAACTCATATGTTCCAAGGCAGTTTTAAACTCAGTCCCTGAAGCTCCTTTTGAGGGGAGGCGACACTGATAAGATTTTTAAGTTTGACTAAGCGGCTGCTTGTTCTGAGTGTCTGAGCAAGCTTAGCTGAATGACTGACAGCTACTTTGTGGGTGTGTGCTCTGTGTGTGTTCTCTTATGTCTGTGTGTGCAAGTGCTTCTGTGTATGTTTTGAAGCAGCCCGGCTGAATGCTCAGAAGCAGTGATCCAGGAAGGCAGAAAATTCGTAACAGCACACTGAGCTCTCAGATTTGGGGATTTTCTTTTGCTCGTTTGTACTCTGTTCTGCAGCTCTGGTTTTGGCGTTATTGAGTGCAATGTTCTGGGGGAGATTGGGATGGAACGTCTTGAGTTCCACTGTTGAGGGTCTGTGAGCGTGTGCATGTGTGTGTGTTTCTCTATATTTGTATGAACCAGCTAGCTAGTGTCCCAGACAGAAGTGATGACAACAAATAGATCTTCTGTCCTCTTCCTCTGAGACAGACTGCCAGACTCTGTGGGAAGGAAGAAGATGGAGACAGAGGGGGTGGTCGCCCACAGGTGTGCTCAGTCTGAAAGGATACCTTCTCATAACTAAAACAGGAGGATTAGCTGAGAAAGCCTTTTCCTTCCCAAGTGTATTTTGCTTGAGAAATGGCGCCTCTTTATACTGGATACAGTATACAGAGGACAAATATAAAAATAGAGATGATGTGATGGCAAACATTTCCTATCCTCCGTGTATCTGTGTGTGTCAAAAAGGAGATAGAGCTCATAGCTTTTGACAGCTGCTCTTATTCTATTATCAGCTTTTAGGTCTGAAGGTGAAAAGGCTTCTCAGTCTCTTTTATAGTTTCTGTCTTAATGTAAGTCACCGTCTGTTCAGATGGTCAGACAGTTGCTTTATCTTAACACAGATGACACTGCAATTGGGCTGACAAAATAATTGTCTATTGTCTACTCAAACTCAATATAGATCCACATTGCCACATTGTTATCCATTGATATTCACTTAACATGGAAGAGAATAATTACCTGCCATTTCCCAGCCTATTTGTGTTAGATATTGGAGACCTTGTTTTGAAATGCCTATAGCAATTTTGTTAATCAAGCCATGTGTTATTACATTAATTGGTTCGGATTAAGTGGTTAATTAATGGATGCCACCCTAGTCAAGTACAGCCCCAGAAGAAGGTGGAGTTGATGTTCGAGCTCGCAGATGCAAATGGAGACATCAAGAAATTAGAATAAATGAGTTTGTTTGTGAGACTGAGAAAGAAAACACAAGGGCAGCCAAGCATTAAATTCAATTGAGTAGAGCCTGTCAATAGCAGGGCAGGGTGCCATTTATTCCAGTACCTTCGTATAGGATCTTTGTCACACACTGAATGTGATGAATGGGGGGATGAGAGATAAAGACAGAGAGAATATTAGAAAACGGGAAGAGAAAAACTTTGAAAAGCACTAAGAAGAAATTTCATGATACATTTGAACAAGCGGCTGGCAGGACGATGTACAGTTTTAAGTAGAGTTAACAAACACAGTTAAGTTTACACAAATCAAAATACAATATTTAGTTAGCCACAAATATGTAATGTCCATATATATACCTCCATACTTTTCTAAAGAAAATTCACAGCAGCCAACCACCAGTAGCGGTTGTTCAGGTACTGATGAGCCAAAAACAATGTCTGGATGTTTTTTTTTTTCTGTTTATATTTTCACAGTGTCCAAACATCCCACACATTGAAATTTGTTTTCAAAATATGCTTAATTTTGTTGTTTTACTCACCGATATTTTCAAAATAAAATTAATGAATGTTAAATAGAAACCGTCAGGTATAGATGCTTTGATAGACATGTAATGATGTGAGTGTGACCATTACAGTTAACTGATAAGGCTCTCAAGGAGTCAGACACTTAACCATCATTGACATTAGCCTGGATGCACTGATGTAGGTCTATTTTTTTCCATACTGTGTGTTGTGCATTGCTTTCATGCCATATATAATATCATGTATATAGTCATACAACTGTACAACCTCACAGTATTTATATTTTCCATAAATACTCCTCTATCCAGACACACTTGGCATAGTGTACATACCATTGTAAGCCTTCATCTCCATAGTGATGTGACAGCATTCGGATGGTTTACTACACCAGTTATAATCCGTCTTAATCTTCTGCTACTTAGCTCATTTATTCCCAGTTTGTTTGAATGACTGCAGGGCAGCTGAGGCTGCTATCGAGGAGTGGAGTGTAGCTCTGCTCCATATTATGACACTCCTGTACAGGGATTAAACCCCCTCCTATTGAAATGTCAAATAACATCACTGATTTCAGTAAAACAAAAACAGGTTTTGATAAAGCTTCATTCTGCTCAACCTATTCTACTGAGCTTTTGCATTCTGCAGCTGGATGTATAAGGGATGTGCAAGGGATAGCCCAAGAATTGTCACTGCATAGTGGGTATCACAGAAAGAATGGCAGCTACACAAGTTATTCTTTATCTGCACAAAACGCAACTCAGCAGAAATTTTAGTTGTCCTCCACACTCCATGCAGGCACCCACTCTGTCACAGCTCTGTCAAACACACGTCACTGTCACCAGATGTGTCTTTTCATGCTTCAAGTTTTTTTCCTAACTTACATGTGTTAATGTACCATGTAAAGCTTACTGACTAGACTTTTTAATCAGTTTAATTCAAATAGTAAATCCAGATAATGAATCACTGACAACCTTCCTGTCAAGGCTATTCACAAAAATACTCACATTTTAGGCACATTAATGTTTTTACTTGCTAACCATGACTTCAGTAATACAAAACGTTTTCTGGAACAGAAAAATGGGCAACATGTTTCTTGTGAGACAAAATATTCATGATATTTTGGTGATGTATAAGTCTGTTGTTCACTGAAATGTGATTGAACAGAACCACTACGGACACTGATGGAGGGATGTGGCTGCTGTGCTGCTGATGTGCTGTCTGCATGACACAGCCAGCACTGACCTCACTTAAAGAGTCAACAGGGCTAAGTATCAAATACATACTGGTGTCTGACTGAAACATAAAGAGACAGAAGCCTTCAGACAGAGATGAACAAGGTGGAAACAGAACTTACTGCAGATTCTCAGATTTGAAATCTAGAGCAAAGAGGACTGTTTCATAACAACAGACTCCGACAGTCTGAGACAGGACAGAAGCAGAAAAAGGGAGAAAAAGGTGAGAAGTGGGGAGATATGACAAGAACAAGCTTGAAAGGCTGGGTGAATGATGGCAGCAATAAACTGTTTCACTTCTTTCATAATCCTTTTATCTAATGTCTCCTCTCTTTGTTTTGCCTTTTTTTTCTCCAATTTTATTCTTACCTTTACACTTTTCTTTTGGTTGCAATTTCTCCCTTTTCTCTCACCAACCAGGAGTCAAAAGTGCTGCAACAAAGGCATGATCCCTCGCTGGGGTTTGATTGTGTTTCATTGAATCTGACTTCAATAGCAAAAGTGTGTTTTTAAATCTGGGTCCTTCCAAATACCATTTTAGTTTCATTTAAGTTCAGATTTTTACATGTAAAAATAAACTGTTGTTGGCAGACAGCATATTAACAAGACAACAGCCAAGGATAATTTGGCCTTTGGGTTAGATTACTTGCAGAGTTACATTTATTAGCTATCAGGGGTATGATCTGCCACAAGTCAAGTTTGTGATTTCAGCTAGCAAGTTGTGAATGTGAGTGTGCCCACTAGCTGTTCATTGCTGTCTTAGTTTGCTCAGCCTTTTAAGTGTGTTTTTGTTCATAGATAGATGAATTGATTTGAGATTTGTTACCTGAATTTAGTAACTGGGTCCAACAAGGTACTAGAGAGCATCTTGTAATGGGATCACACCAGCCATGCTGTTTTGGCTGGTATTGTTTTCATAACTGATAACTTCATACCTGATAACTTTCTCTTGACTTAAACTTTTTTTGTGTTTACAAAACTAAAAAAAACTAAAAAAAAAATGTAGAGAAAATCAAAATCTAAAATCCATTTTAAAAAATTTTTTTTTTAGCTCTGCTCGTTTTACACTGATGTTGCAAGCAAGCAGCACCTGACTCATGATCCATACTGTGTTGCCAATCTGTCCAGGTTGGACATAATGGCGTTGGCAAAAGTGAGGAGAGCCTTGTAGTGGAAGGTGATGAAAATGTGGAACTTTTCTCAAGGGGAGAAATCCCAGAATCTGAAAGACCATTTCAAACGCTCACACAAGAAGCCCAACCTAGCTTACCTTGACAAGGTAAGGGAGAGTACCCAGCCCCCCCCCCCCTCCCCCGAAAGAGAAGCTAAATCCAGGCCAGACAGCATAAAGGAGCATGAGACAGCTGTTTCCACATCTGCAGGAAGGAAAAAGTGATGTAATGCTTTCACCTGCCACGGAATACTTTTCCTGACCATTTTTAATCTCACCCTTAACAAATGCCCCATATTACATAAAAAAACCCAAAAGTAACACTAAAACAAATAAAAACTCAGCTAAAATGCATAATTTTCAAGAAATAAAAACTAAACTAGCAAACCTGCTTTAAAAGTAATTAAAACTGAACTTAAATTGAAAACAAAGTCAAAACAAAAGTAATGAAAAATGCAAATCTATAATAACCTTGGCACACACACATTCACACATACACAAATTCTAAGTATTCTCTTTTAAGTTTTGGCAGTCACTGTTTTCCATTCCCAAAAGGCCTTCAACAGGCTTCATTATACAGCATTATTGATGGTAAGTTTGCTCATCTACGCAATTCCATTAAACTGTCGTCTTTTTTGTAACACAGTGTATTAACGGCTTAATGTCCTACCATAAATTACCTGACAAAGACTGTGACACAAATAACCATGCGGCAGGGTTCTGTAGGAAAAGACATTTTCAAGTACAGATGGATCCATCAGCAGTGCAGTAATAGGCTGAAAAGCCATTAACATAACATTAATTCCTTTATTAGGCATACTGGAAACAAATAGCTTTTCAGAAAGATTCTGACTTGGAGCCAATCCACTGCTGTACGTGAGAGGGAAAATCAGCTTACACTCAAGTAAAATACTTGTCGAAGGCTTAGAAGTAATGAAGCCTCCACTGGCTTTCCCTTTTCTCTTTCACTTTGTTTTCAGTGCTCTGCTGTCTTTCTCTCTATGTCCTCTGCTCTCCTTTTTTTCTTTGTGCTTGTTGTAGACTTTCCCTCCCACTATTACCCCCCCTCTGTCTTGCTTTTGCTCCCTCCGTCAGGACTTGATTGTACTGTGAAGGCTGTGATTGTGTGTCTGTGTGTAATTAGCTGTTTGAATGAAGGGCAAGTTAATGAGATCAACTTCAGCTGTCCCTACATGGGAATAGCTCTGACAGATAGCAGAATTGTTGGGGTGTGTGTGTGTGTGTGTGTGTGTGTGTGTGTGTGTGTGTGTGTGTGTGTGTGTGTGTGTGTGTGTGTGTGTGTGTGTCATATTGCCCTCCAGCTACCTGCACACAAGAGGGTACCCACAGGCTTTCACTACATGTGAACCTGCTATACCACCTTCATCCAACACACACACACACTCATTTTTACCTTGTGAGTATTTTGCTCTTTCAAACCTTTTGGGAGCCATAGATGTCATTCACTGGTTAAAACTGTTTTAGGTGTTCTTGCAGTCACTGCAATTTTACTTTAAAGCAGCATCATTTTAAAGCATTTGAAGTAAGGGTATCTTAAAATATCAGTTTGTAAAAGTAGACTCACAATATGCAGCTCCAGAGTTTGAAGTGCCATTTATTAAATAGTTGTGGTGACCTGCGATAATGCAAATGTTTTAGTTTTCCCATCAGCCTCTCTATATGTCTGCCCATCTGTAGACTTAACCCTATGTGTAAAGTTTCCAAGGGCTATCACTTTCACTGATGTTTACAAAATCCATTTTAATTTAAAAGCTATTGCATTTTCAGATTTTGGATTGATACCCATTCATAATTCATATTTCATTTACCCATATCCATATTCAATTCAGTCAGCCTGATGTGCTCTGAGGCTTCCCAGGTGAGAGACCTTGATCAGAGGGTAAACCCTCCCAGCGGGTTGTTTAGAGGGAATGGTCGTGCATGGTTGCTTGCAGTCAGAGAGATAATTTGATGAAATGGTGAATCCTTGCATCTGCCATCTCGGGTATTGGATTTATACCAAGTGGTTCACATAAACAGTTCAAATATCCATTTCATTTTGTGGACATGTACTGCTAATAGAATCTCCAAAAATCAACCATATAAAGTATTTTTCTACATGGTGGTACTCACCATTACTGTACTGATGAACTGGAATTTTTTACTTAGTTGAGACTGACTTTTACTCAGTGTGCTCTATTGGGCCATATGTTTATCATCCAATCAAATTGTTTGTCTTTCTACATGAGTATGCTTACAGAAAACTATGCAATTATCAAGGCAAATAAGCAGATTTGCTTTCTTGCTGAGAGTTTCTTGTGGCTGCCCCCCACAAAGTGATAGTATGGGAAACACTGCAAATGTAACAAAATCCATCTCTAAAGCTCACTAATTAACACATTGTATCTCAATTGTTTATTTGTACAAAGACCGAAGGGTAAAAATGATAAATTACAAGGGGTTATATGCTGGACTATTTTTGGTTTTCACCAGTAACTTCCTGGAGTGTATTTCCCAAAATGTTATTTACTTTGAACTATTCATTCAAAGGGAAATTCTGGTTTATCAAAACATGGGTCTTATTTTGGTAGTTTTGGCCAGTCCAACGCAGCAACAAAGACTAGTCTTATCTTGTTTTTGGCCAAAACTGCAAAAATAAAACTTGAGTTGTGTGAAAAAGAAATTTCCCTCTAACAGAAAGCTGCTCAGTGTGCAGACCACAAACACTTAAGCAGAGTTTGACTATAGTTCTGTTCTAGTGCGCTTGATGAACTGGTGGTAAGCTGTTTATGCATGTCTCTCTGACAAAGAGGTTGGTAATCATCATTGTCACGGCAGTGTTGACCTGCAGAGAGTCCTGCTGTGTGACTGAATAGGAGATTGACAGGGGAGTGTGACTGTCCTAGTTTTTGGTTTTGCATCCTGTTTACAGTGTTTGTTTGTCAATCAGACAGTTTGATTGAACAACAGATCAGGATTTTTTTTTTGTTTTTTATGATTTTTCTTTTTTTTTTTTTAAGGGGAAAATAGACCTTCCTGTGTTTGGTTTAAGGTAGACATTGTCTTTTTTGTGTGTTTGTGTGTGTATGCGTTTTTGTTACCTCTTTGGGACTTTTTCTGGTATCAACACTGTCCTTGTTGCGACAAGTAGTCCTTGTGGAGATTAAAGCCCAGTCCTAATGAGGCGAAAACATCATTTCTGAGGTCCAGGTTAGGATTAGGCTATCACAATGAGTGGAAGTCAATGCAATGTCCTGACAAGGATAGTTGCGTAAATGTGCTTGTGTGTGTTTATTCTAGCATGCCTAGATAAATAGTCAGATTGCTCTGCTGTTCAGATGGTGTAGCCTGACCAGAATGGTGCAATGGGGTGCTGCCATACTCCACTTGGCATGGGTATGTACCATGGCAGAACTTGGACACCAATACTCTCTCTGTTGATTTTTTGACACACTCCCCAGCTCTCTCAGCATTGAGGGTGTTTAAACACCATCTGTCCTTAGTGCCATCTCCTCCCCATTCTGCACCCCTTGACTTACCCACTACACAAATCCACTTTATTGATTTCATACATCCTCTTTTTTTCCCTCACACTGTCTCCCCCACCTCATTCTTTTGCTCCAAACTATCCAGTCTAGTTGAAATCCTCCTCACCTGACTGAAGGCATCACAAACCGCTTCCGATGACCATTCTGGCCAGGCTACACCATCTGAACAGCAGAGCAATCTGACTATTCATCTAGGCATGCTATCCACATGAATGCTTGTCAGTCATCATCACACACCCTAGGGCTGGGCAATTAATCAAATTTTATTTTCGATTACCATTTTGGCCTCCAACGATTATAAAAACAAGATAATTGAGAGAACGATTATCGTGCTGCATTCTGTTGCACAACAAATTTCACCCCCCCCTACAAAAGCCATCCGACGTTATTGGTTCCGCTCTTGGTACGGAAGGAATTAGGTAAATAGATTTCGTATTTGTTATTGAACATTCACCAACTCTGTTTCTGATTAAGGCATTCGTCTATGATGCATTTTCGCTGTTCTCTACGCAGAAGTTCATCTGCATCTCTCTCTGACCCTGTGTGTGAGGGGCGGGGCAGCGCTCTCACACACCTTGAAGAACCATGCAGTACACACACACACACACACATACACACATACACACATACACACATACACACACGTAGACCCTGCTGTAAGTGACAACGAAGAGAACTAAACGTTTTGAAGTGTGGTTTAGTCTTTTTCATGTAAGGATGGAAACGAGCGATCTCTAGACGAATCCAGTGAAAGCCTGTCACACACAGACGGAGAAATGCACAATTGTCGACCGCCTAGCTCGTAGCTCATCTGTGCTGCATCATGTGTGTTTTGTATGGTGCAGCCTGGAGCCAGAGTTTAAACAAATAAATGATTCTTGCGTAGGTGGTAAAAGAGGTTTGTAGTGTTTGAGTCTCTTGTGGGGACTGATCTGCGAAGTACGTAGTATTAGTTTTCTGGTCCATGTCAGACTGTCCATGTGACAGAATTAGCCCCTCTTTTAGGTACGACCTCCTTGTATCCTCCTTGCATCCGTGGCATGTGGAGGAACAAAGTGTGGTCCAAATGAGGAAAAATATTGCTGTAAAGAATGTGATTTGCAATACAACAAAATAAAAGATAGAGCATAATATGAAATGATAGATGTTTTTCTATCATAACGCAGTATATATCATCATATCTCACAGCCCTTGATCCTGAATTTTTGCTTTATAACACAGTATATTGATGGAAAAGAACAGAAAAGACGTATCATAAGTAACACGTGACTGAGATGTGAGTCTCAAACCTGCAACTCTGCACAGACACACATGCACACCCTTTTAACTCACACGACTCTATTTCTCATTACGTTTTTTTTCCCCTTTGATTCTTCACTTATATGCACCACCTACATCACATTTCTTTACTTGGTATCAGTTGTTGATGTCCACCCCTGTTCTTCTCATTCATGTGACAGGACGTCATCAGATTACTTGCCTCCCTCCAAACACACAAATGTTTTTGAACACAAATATTCCCAGAAACTCATGGGAGCAGCTTTGAAGGAGTGGAGCCATTAGTGGACACACACGCCATGAGGAACCTGGGATGAGCTTGCTGCAGAAAGCTCGATAACAACTTAAAGCACCAGCACACCAAACTTTGAAGTATGTGTGCGATTGTGTGTGTCTGTAACTGAATGTGGGCAGTCTCCTGGTTGTGGTTGCTGAGTGCCAAAACAGATTAGCACTTTATGGATTGTTTGGACCTTGATGTAGACACTGAAGTTTGGTGATAAGTTTCTCTACACACTTTCTTTCCCACAGATACGTGGCAGTAACTTTAATGAGAGATCTCTGAGAACATTAACACAAGTTTGTGTAGATTTTCGTGAGTGTGCGCATGAGAATACATTTTTGTGTTTCAGATGTTTGTGATTACCCCCTTGCAGCAAGTGCGATTGTTGATCTGTATCAGTAAACAAAGCACTCAAGTGATTCAATTAATTAGAAATGTCAAGCCCCTTGCTTTCCCAGGTGGTTAGCATTTATTGTCCCTCACCTGAGTGAGCTGAAAATCTCTCCCATCAGTCTCTTTCCTTGGTTGACCTGCCTTTGCATTTCCCAAGATAATGTGCTTTTTAATCTGCATTTCCTCTATAACTGTGATTTTTGCACTTGCCAGTATTTTTACCCTCCCTAACACCTGCACTGTAGATTCAACATTTCCCTGTATCAGGATGGTGATAATAGCAGTCACACTTCATATTCCTAACACAGAATTGCAAGAATTGGCCTGCGAGAACTCAGTCATTCATTTTCTGCTCTCGCTTAATCCCTGTCAGGGTCATAAGGGAGCCTAAAGCTCATGCCAGGACACACCGGGCACAAGGCTGAGAGGCACACTGTATGGTTTATCCTAGGGCTATGACACACACTCTGGTTAAACTGTGGACAGGATTTCTTTCTGCATCTGTTTGATCTCGAAAAATATGCATAGAAACCTATGCAAACACAGGGATATTGAGCTAACTTCACATAAAAGGGACCAGAGATTGAAGTTGTCTCAGAGACAGAGAGCATCAGAAACAGAAATGGAGAATGCAGTTTTTTTTTTTCAAAGCACTGTCTGCCTCTGTTTGCTAATGTATCTATGATGATCCTTCAAAATGCACCAGGATTAAATCAAAGCGTCTCCTATCGAGACTAATGCTTTACTCTAATTGAAATTTGACAAGTGCTTTTATTGTAATTTAGTATTATCAGGGCAATAAGCACTTTTGAAAATACACCAGTCAGAAGTTTTGTACCAGAATAACAACAACTGTTATAGTGCAGTGCTAAGAAGTCACGCAGGATACTTGAACTTTCATAAAGGATAATTATATTGACTTCTGTATTAATGAGTTCATTAAGGACAAACTCAGTCACAGCAGTAGTAGTAGATGGATTGGCTCTTGCTAGGTAAAAATGTTGAATTCACCTTGTTAATGCTAGCTTTACGGCTGAATGTGAGCAGGAGACAAAGGTGAAACTGTCCACTGCCAGTCTTTGTTAAATTTGAATAAATTTTCTTGTGTGGACTTGTACGAATGGAGAAGTATCAGTGGTCTGAGTCACAGCTTGTGGACTGTGCCACACTCCCAAAGCAGTGCAAACAGAGCAGTGCTGTGTTTTCCAAGGAAGTGCATATGGTTGGAGATTCACTTTATCTGCCAGCAGCTGTGGCTCTATTAAGGCCTTGGCTGAATGGATCTGTGGCCATCTGCTCTGGACCAAGATACAGGGAGCGGAACTCTACAGCGTCAATATCTGTAATGTCTGTCTGGATCTGACTCCACATGCTGTGCATGCTGACAGCAAGCACTCTCCTACACAGGCATGGGCACAAGCAGGGACATTAAGACCTTTGCACTCCTGTGCTGCTCTGTAACACATATTTTTGAATGTATATGATCATGTTAATAACATGCCCCTTTTCCCAAAAAGCTGGAGGTGGGCTGTTGGTGATTTATTTTTCTATCCAGCAAGTGTAATCTAAGACCAAAGAATCACTAAATCATGTTAGGTGTGGCTCTGGTCAGATTAGTTGTTGTGTAAGCTAAAGCTGGAGTCATAGTATTGTCATCATGGTCATTGTAATTCCTAGCTTAGACTTTGTTAATGTCAGTGAATGTAATGTGCTCTGAGTATTTTTCTCTACATTTTTACATGGCATGTCTTTATCTTCCCACTGGCGTGTCACATGGCACCTTCATGCTGAGGCAAACACAAAACAAACGAGCAAACAAAGCAATATTTATGCCGTGACAAAAACCTTACTCAATCACCATCTGTGTGAGACATTTTCATATTCCAATATTTTCAGATAGCACAATCAACTACTGTTCACTGCTTTTAGCTCTCATGAACCATCATGGGATCAGACAGTACAACCAGGCATATCAGTAGCCAAGTTTAAAATTTCAGATTTCTCACTGTCTCTTATTGTTCCAAAAATTCTTTGGCAGGAAAAGCAGCAAAAACTGCAAGAAAGGGTGCCGGAAAAGAAAAGGAGGTAAAAATACCAAAAGTAGCTTTTACCCTGAGGTGAAGAAAGGTTTTAAAATGATCCCATGCATTTCCTCAGATTAAACTTGAGCACTAACAATGCATAACCCATGCCAACTTGGATTAACAAACTGTAACACACTGGAAAAAGAGGATGATCTGCCTCGTCTGTCCGTCACTCTCCTGCAGCTCAGTGTCTTTCCCTCTTCTACTTTAACACCAGCGTTTTAAAATGAAAACGATCTCCGTCCAGACGAGCATTTTAGCTATGTATTAGAAATAATCTCCGTCCATATTAACACACTTGAAAACTCACATCACATGATCATTCACTTAGACTGAACATGTGCATGCCAGTGTAAACAGGAAGAGATTGTCTACTCTACAGTAAGTTGCTTAGCTGCAGTAAATACTATGACTGAACAGTAATGGCGTAGTATGACCAGAGATTGTTTTCTTGGACCAACGTCAAGGCAGAACTGTTACTGAAAATAACATGAATATAAGACTGTAGTGGTTGTGGAAAACACAGATTTGGAGAAGCATACATTGTGATTAATAAGACCCATTCGGGAAGTGAACGTGGGTGTCTGCGTTATTGTTTACAAAAGTCTGTGTTTTCTGGAGTTTTCAAACTAAAATGGGGCCAGCAGCATTTCCAAAAGTTTCTGATTTAGAGGCCCGAAAACGCTCAAGTATTATGGATGCCAAGCGCAAACATAGCAAAAGTGATGTGTTTTAAAACACATTGCCATAGGCTCCAAAAGTATTGTTGGACTCAGTACGAAAACAAATGGATTTTGAGCCAAGCCTAAAATATCATTGAGAAGACAGGTTTCCATCAGTTCTTACTCTGACTTTTTATGGCTGAATGAAAATACACAAAGAAAGTAAAAAAAATGTATGTGAAATGACATTTAAATTGTTGTTCAATTTAAAAACCCAATTATAGTTGAAATGCAGATGAATAGTGTGTCTGCTTGTCAGGGTGTCATACTGTGTATGACCTTATATGCAGAAAACTCAATTTTTCCATGTAACTGAATTTCATTA
This sequence comes from Seriola dumerili, assembly GCF_002260705.1. Lineage (NCBI taxonomy): Eukaryota > Metazoa > Chordata > Actinopteri > Carangiformes > Carangidae > Seriola > Seriola dumerili. The sequence continues at coordinate 2,245,378 of NW_019174402.1, forward strand.
GCATGAAACATTTAAACTGAATTGAATTTCTCTTAGCTTGCTTTGCATTTTTGGAGGAAAGAATGAATATTTGGCTGCTCAAATCAAACGAGAATTGACCCGAATCTTTTCCCTCTGCGTTAATTTCAGTTTATGTTCTGCCACTCTGGAGTAGCAAGTCAGTGGTTGCAAAGAAAACACTGTACATTTGCAGCAGAAATTGTGTGTGTGTGTGTGTGTGTGTGTGTGTGTGTGTGTGAGAAAGTGTCTGCCTGTCTCTATGCATGCTTAAATGCCCGTGTGTGTAATTACAAGGATTTTGAGTGATTTCTGTATTATATTTCCAATCCTACTCCATTGAGAGGATGACAGATCCAATTCACTGCCACAGAGGACAGTTTGTGTTTATGCCAATTTTCTTGTGTGGAATGTCTTGTCAGTACAGTAGCAGGCTCAGCACCATGCTTTATGAATTCTCCACAAAGTACACTAGTTCCTCATCATCTTGTCATATTTTTGGCTAAATGGTGACAGAAATTTTGGTTTTAATGCAATTCACCAATGCAACTATTTTGCTCTTTCATCTTTTGACTAGGAATTATAATAAGTTGTTCATCATCATTCACAGTGAAAAGAATTATGGAAGTTAGTCGAAAAAGGTGAGATGGATCAAAATGATTGGTACTGAAAGGACAAGAAAGAGCAGAGCAAATGTTACAAATTTTCACCTGTAATTTCCCTGCTGAATGGTGGCACCGCATCTCTGCAGAAAATGATGCATTAAGCTTGAATAAAAAACAGGAAACATGACCCTGCTCCAATTATAGCCTTTCTCTCTCTCTTTCTCACATTCAAATCCAAACTGAGCATGCTAACTGAAAACACGACATTCTACACAGCCCCCCCTTCAGTAGTGTCTGTGTATTGAGTGTGATGGATGATTGAACAAACACACAGCCCAACACATGATGGATGGATACAGATCCATCCATTCCCTCCCCTCACATTTTTATAAAACAAAACAAGAAAATGTGGCATAGCTTCAATTGCAGCTCCCAGCCACGTGTAAAAGCTCTCAATCAGCAGCTGCACACCTTACAGCGGCCTGACAAAGGAAAAGTGTGTTCTTGAGTGTGTGTTCACACACACTTACATGCAATGTGGGCACAGCTTGACAGCACTGTTGTGCATGTGGTGTGTGTTTTGGGTACAGCCCATTTGTGTGTGCATCCGGCTCAGTGATGCTCACTGCTCTTCAAACCTTCTGGGCCTGTTACTCCCCTGCCACCGCACCAACCTGTCAGTTCCCTGCCTCCCCTCCGCCTTCCACTCCTCCCCCTCCCCTTATCTCAATGTCTCTTGCTCTCTCTCATTCAGTCTCTCACTGTAAGCTGATGAATGGTCCTTAGTTGATGAGGTGACAGTAGTTGTAACTACTCAGTCTCTCTTTCTCTCACTAGGAACTTGAAAGGTGCTTTATTTTAGAGATGAGATATCTTCAGGTCGTGGATAGTGACCCTTTCATCCAATTGTACAATAGACACTGGTGTCCTAAATTTCAATCACATCTCAATAGATTTCCTGTGATGTCTGCTTGTGTGAAACAGCAGGATACAGCTAGCTGTGTTTCAAATGATTTGTGGTCACTGATGTGAAGACTCAGTTAAGGTTTACAACCTGTATGCTGCCAGCCAGCCTTTGGTGGCTCTGACATTCTTTTTTGTCCCAGTGTTCCTCTGTTTAGACTCTGTACAAGACTATGGATCAAAAGAACTTCTTTGTGCATAGAGAAATAGTACTAACAATTTCTTCATTGACAGTAGCCTTAGTAGACCAGAATACAATGCAGATACTAGATTATTTTATTCTTAAGAAGTGTGTCTCTCACAAGGCTCTCTTGCTCTGACTATGCTGTTACTAATGTGATAAAAAAGAATAAAGTGTGAATGTTCATTTATACATTATAAATGAGGAGCTGTGGAATTCTTCTATCAAGAGAAAATAAGTCAGCAAAATTTGAGAATCCAATAATTGTGTATATTATTTATAAAGGAGATTTATTGTTTTCAGCTTCTGAAGTGTGGCCATTTGCAGCTTTTCCCCTTTTCTTTGTCTTTGTGAGCACAATATCTTTGAGTTTTGAACTCTGGGTCAGACAAAGCACGCAATATGAAGATGTCACCTCTAGGGAATAGTAAAATGTATATACTGAGTAATTGATTAATCATAACTAATCACCAGATTGTTTGATAATGACCATACAGTAGTATTTAGTGTATCAGGGTCTGTGTCTCTGTTTGCCATAAATTGGTGGGGCCAGCCTTATAATGACTGACTGACTGACTGACTGACTGACTGAGTAATCATAATAATTCCACCATTGGTCAGCCAAATGCCATGTGACTCAGTTGGAGTTTCCCCATTTTCTGTTGCTCTTTAGTGGGGAAGTTAACAGCCTTTTGCCAACTCCGAGCATTTGACATTTTATGTATTTGCCAGCTTTAGAAACTTTTCTAACAAGACTAGGTATAAACCTAGTATATGGCTGGACCATGTATGGGTGCTAACCTGGACCTTAAGGCTACGCTTCTTGTTATGGGCAGTCACTTTGGTTTCCTGGCTTCTTGAGAGCGACAGGGAAGCAGAGTAATGCTTCCAATTCAGTGGGCCTCGCATCTATTTCAGCAAATAAACTACCTTCATTCCATGTACCATCATTACTTAAGCAGGCAAAGGAATAACGAGTGGGAGGGAGAGAGAGGCCATTGGTAACTTTTTCACAGCGGCTCCACAACTGTTTTCAAATATGCACACAATTCACTATATGTACAACCTTGTATTGAAAACAGACAAGTGCCTCTGACAGTCTTTCAGTGACTGCATGACATTGCATGAAGTCACCCTCTATGGGAAAGCCATTGCTCACAAAAAATCACAAAACTGAAAGACCAAAGAACAGAAGCCAAATGAATATTGGAAGCACTGGCTTTGGTCAGATGAAACAAAAAAAAATTGTTTGGATCAGACAGGGTCCAGCAGGTGTGGTGCGGACCTGGCCAGGACCACCACAGTGACTGCACAGTGAATCATTGAGGGGCTGCATGAGTGCAAAAGGAGTAGGGGAGATGACACTTATTGATGACACTATGAAACATTTCTGATTTTCAAATGAATTGGCTTTGTTCTTCTTTGGCTTTGGTTAAACAAATAAAATTGTATTAAATGGGCAAGATTTGTAATATTTTAGTCATGTTAAGTCCAAGGGTGTATTCATTTTTGTTGTATACTGTGTAATGCTTAAATAGAATGAGAGGACCAAACTATCAATTTTTTCCTTGTTTTTTTCCGTTTGCAGACCTAGGTTATAGTATAATTGATTCATTGCAGTGCACACACAGGTACACAGATGCACAATCACACACCAAAACTACCCCACATATAATTAAAATGAGCCTCTCAGTTCAACATCAGTTATAACCTATGATTATACAGTCCTCAGTCACAACAGTGCTTGATTAATTTTCCCTATTGCAATTGCTCTTATATCAGGAATTGCAGTGTAAGGCTGTGGTATAATGATGATTTATGTCAACAATGAGGCTGTGTTTTTCATCATTTGATTGCTTGTTCAGTGAAGTGCTAGTACCTAAATGCTCCCTCGCCAGAATAAATAAATATCAGCCTTCTTACTGTTGCTCTCTCTCTCTGTTTCATTCGTTGTTTTCCATCGCTCCCTCAGTCCCTCATTTACAGCACCAGGTTTCACCTGGTGAATGCTAAACACATATCACAGCTCTCATCTCTCACATCCAATTTCGCCCATTGAGCAGGGAAAGATTTATTTTGATGTGATTTACTACATCGTCAAAGGCACTTCCACTCTCTCCTGAATCAGTTTTTCTCTTTCTGTGCCTCTGTGAGAGGTTGGTACTCCATGTCTGAGTAAAAAGACAGCAGTGTAATGGGATATTACATATTTCAACATTGAACTAAATGTTGAACCACAGAGAGGGAGCATAAACTGAGAATCAGGCATTGTGTTGCATTCAGCCCCAGTCAGTGTTTGTCATGTCATGAAATGCAGTGATTTGAATTCAATTGGTGGCACCCATGCTCATTTTGTGTTTATATATATATATATATCTGTAAGCAGTACATGACAAGAGAGCTCATTACTTTTCAGCATTACTGCCTTGAAAATACTCATTAATTAACCAATCTACTGACAGTATCATTGAAAAGAGTCCAACCTGACTTCTCGACTATCCAATATGTTGCCCAGTTGAGTGTTTAATTGAGCTTGCCTGCAGAACCAGATTAATGAGGTCTACACATACGTGCCAAGCAAGATCAATGAATCACAGAAAAATAACTGAAGACTTTTCTGACAGTAATTTGACCCAGGCCTTCTCTATTTATTTGAGTCTATATTTACTTCTATTTGGTGCCATTGATGATCGCCTTTCACAGGCGCCCAGTCATCCTGGGGAAGCTGTTCAGATGACATCCCAAGTCCCCGGGTGGTTGATTTGTCATTATAAAACCATCAGTCATCATTTTTGTCATGATAGCTCAACTTTTAATGCAGGGACCTTCATGCTCGAAATCTGTCCCTTGATTTGCCACTGAAAAAATAAAAAGTGATATACGGGCTATTTCTATGAAGTTGGTGAGAGCTTTCGAGAGCAGGGTGCTGCCGTTGAGCTCAGGACTGATGATTCAAGGAGGATGTAGGTGCACGTTGTCCCTGAATTGTCAGTCAGCTTTGTTTTAGTGGCTGTGTGTATTTATCACCACCCTTAAGTGCTCTCACAGACTGCCCTAGGGGCTATAACTCTGACTAATGGAAAACAAAGACCTGGCCAAGACAGGCAGGACACTGCATCTCTCCTTCTGGCACATAGCTACATCGTCTTTACATAGATGTAATGTAGCCAGGCTCACAGAATTCTATATATAGGAATATTTTTTTAGTCTGCAAACACTAATTGAACATAAAAGTTTTCTGCATGTTTTTAAGTTGATGGGTAGTGCATAGCATTAACTCTGTCATATTGGGGCTACCCAGTTCATGGATTTATAGCACCAGTTAATGACAGTTAATAGATTGGTATGAGACATAGGGATGGGAATTGAGAGCTGGTTCCAGTTAAGAACAGGTTCCAAGTTCTCTTAACCACCTCTGAGCTTATCAGTTCCTCTGACAGTTGCGTATTGCAAAACAATGATGGTGAGCTCATACATGCATCTACTCTGCTGGAAACTTGCTGCAAGGAGTCATTGGGGAGAGGAAGAAACAGTCCAAAGTGTGGCTTCCTTTCAGAAAGAAAGATAACAACAGCGCTAGTTGTAATGTATGTGAAATTGTAATTTCAAGTATGGGTGGAAAAACCAGCAATATTCTGAAACATCACAAAAAAGGATTAAATTCAAAAATGCCGTGTATTTGATACTCTAAGCACCAAGCAGCATGTCCGTTACTGGGGTAAATATCCTATGTTATAATAACAGTGCTACGCAGGCAGGTTTAGCAGATCTAAGAAAACCTGAAGGCCCCATATCGCAGGAAGTGAGATTTCCATGTCTTTTCAATTAGAAAGCAAGTCTAGGTGCTATAAATACTGTGAAAGTATCAAAACCCCCAATCCATGGAGAAATGTGCACAGCCTGTATTCAAAAACTACCTCGAAATGAGCTGTCAGGACTTCAGTAATTTTTTAATGTCACAACTACAGCACGGTCCACCTGCACCCATGTAACAACCTTTTCGTTTTGTCTTTTTAACTTTATCAACAACACAACACTAACCAGTCATTCTGTCGCTGAGCTAGCAAGCTACAACCCAAGAAAAATGTAGAAGAAAAGTTGCACAATCAGTGGATGTCAGGAAGCCAGTATTACATTGCATGGCCATCCCAAGGATAGTAATATTAGAGAACAGTGGCTAAAGCTGATTTTTCTGAAATACCGGAAGACTTTAGTCCGAATTTGACCGACTGTTTGACTCATTTAACCTTTGAAAACAGCAGTTAAATAGTGGAGCTTTTGCACACGTGAGTTATATGCCTTTTTCCTACACTGTGTTCAGACTCCGAGATGTTAAAACAGTGGCATCGAGGCTGAAAACCTGTGTCGGACAATTTTTTCCACATAGAAAGTTGATCAGGAATCATTAAGGGAATCGGGATTATAAACAGAATCGATAATGACATTGGTATCAATAAAATATTATCAATTCCTTTCCATAGTAAGAGAAAGCGGATGATAGGTTATGTTATTGAGGAATAGTGAAAATAATGGAAGAAGACAGAATGCATTGATGCATGAATAAACAAGTGCAGTAGTCTACAATTACTTAGCCTTCACTGTCACAGATAACCTCACCTGACCTTAGAGAATGTTTCAGGGAAGTGAAAGGAAATGTAAAGACAGGAAATAAAAGAGAGAGCGACATAGAAACTGGTCTATGAGCTGCATGAATGAGGCTGTTCAGATATGATTCTAAACTCTCATCTCTCTCTGTGCATCTGAGATGCCGCTTGCTCTTACACCAGGGCAGGTAGCACACCATACTGTGCTATAATATTATCTGAATCCATTTAGTCAGTTTCCATATACTTGCTGTGAAAGAAACATCATGGTATTAAACCTCTTTTTGTTTCAAAGTGCAAAGATAGACAATACTGAACTTCTGTTTTCTTGTTTCCTCATCTTCATTTTTGTGCTTTCTCTCCTCTCTGTTACCCATGCATGAACACACGCACGTCACACTCCAACACAAATGCATGGAAAGCTGCTGCAACCTTTTACGTACACATAAACACTTGCAGGTGAATATATGTGTTTACATAGAGAATGACCTTTTCAGTTATATCCTCATGAAAAGGCTGGTATACTACTTTAACTCCAAAGTGGATGGTTTCAAAGTGAGCAAAATCCTCTGTTATTTTTGTTATCCAGGCATGTTGTCTTTAACCTTAGCCCGGTGGAAGTTAACTTTTTTAGGATCACATAGTGAATATTTATTTATCTATCTATCTATCTATCTATCTATCTATCTATCTATCTATCTATTCATTTATTTGTATTCTGCCTGCCGCTGTAGCTGGCTACACAGACTCCCAACTTGGTTAACACAAGATGCGCTGACTGAAGCACCTTTTCTAATTATCATCTAATAATTATGTTTTTTCAAGCTTTTTATATTTAAACTGTTGCCTTTTGCTCCATTTCTATCTACTTGGGACACCTGGCTAATCAGCACAACTTCTTTTAGAGGCCACAGAGTGATGAAATTCATCTTTTTTTCTGAGATATGTGGATATTGTGTAAGAAATCAGTGTTTCTACTAAAATAACTTCAACCGATGAAGATCTGTCAAATGGCCTTTGGTGCCTCATAGCTCGTGTAAGTTCTGAGGGTTTTGTGACTAATATGTTGTGTCAGGCTTCACAGGTAAATAAATCAATTATCCTTCTCTAATGTCGGCATTAATGGACCCAGTGTTGGCTAAAGGGCTTTGATATCTACAGGTGTCATGGTATTATCTGTCTGTGTGAATGGACATTATGCAGCAAATATGTTTTTGTGTGTGAGTATCTGTTTCTGCTTTGCACTTGGTCAGCAGCTGGATGGTGAAAACAGGAAGTAAGTTCCTATCACCTATTAGTCTGATGATAGAAAAGGTCTTTTGAAGAGGCCAAAAATTTGTGCTTGCAGCAAATACTCCAAAAGAAGTATATACACATACACACACACACACACACACACACACACACACACACACACACACGCACTCACACTCTGATTCTTTCCCTTCAGTCCTGCTTCGTCAGAGAGGGAAAATCTCATTGAGGAGCATTTTTTCAAATTTTTCTAACCATGCTGCCAGAGAATGAAGCATTCACTCTGACCATTTCTTCCTCCCTGCTATATTGACACTTTAAAAGTTGTAAGGGGTAAATGATCAGTACAACATCATATCAGTAACATATATGATAGATTTTAGTCTCCCTGAAGCTCTCACTGCTATCTGATTGGGGAAATTTAAGATCCATCAGGATCTCAGACTTTTGTTGTTTTGTTTGATCTTTTTTTGTATATTTTGCAGTCAGCTGGGCAGTAATTGAGCAGAAAATAAACTCTGAGTGTTTGAATAATTGAATAAGCCCAGTAAAACTTATCAACCAACCTTTTGGTTTGAAAGTTGTATTTTTTAAGGAAATGGGAGCAGTTGTGAGGTATCCGTGGAATAGTCAGCAGCTAGCTGTACATGGGTGTTCAACATTCTTGGGGTTCTTTTTTACTGTATGTTCAGCCCATCAGGTAGTCTCTTTCTTGATCCATCACTCGCAACAAGCTCTTTACTTAAGATAAAACAGAGCAAAATATAGTCTGGGAGTTAAGTGTTGCCTATGAAATGTCAGGATAACAAATGTCCTAGAGACATAAATTTATTTGCAAGGAACATGGTTTTGTTGCGGCCGAGGTCTGATTTTTATTTGACTGAAGGTTGTAAAAATGATTCTGAATAGTACTATTTAATGAGGAGATGACCAGTGATTGGTAAAATATGGAATTAGTGATCCAATTTTGACATTTTGCTTAGGATTTGGAGCAAGAAAATTTCAAGCTTTCACAAATATTGCAGAGACTTGCTGTGTTTTTATTACTTTTTGTGATCTTAAAATTGGAAATTCCTGGAAGGACTGTGCAGTGTTGGAAATATAATTCAGTGTCCAACAAAGGGTACTGGGAGAAATGGGTTTTGGTAAAAGGTCATTGTACAGAGGCATTTTATAAAATTCCACTGGGGGGTGTTTGTGTCGCGGACAGGAAGTCACACACAGAAATGCCATAGAGCATCCGCTCATTTTTGAAAATAAAACCCCCTCTGCAGACTCTTGATTATGTAATGCATCACAACATCATAATGGGTGGTATCAGGACAGAAGTCACGGGTAGTCTACTTGGCCATGATAGAAGCACAAAAAACAAGGAAAAATGACCAAATCAGCAAGTCAACAAAAGAAGCAGCCAAAAGGCCCTGTTTCTGAAATGCTCCTGGTGGGGTATAAAGCTGTGCAGAAGACAGAATAAAACTGTCACATACGCAACGTCATGGACCCACCCCTGGTGGAATCCAGTGGTAAGGCTTCAGATTTGTTGTCTTTTTACAAGACATCATTTTCTGAAGCCTTGTAATGTCTCTATTATTTAGCGTCCAGTCCATTGTTTGGATATCTTGTGTGTGCACGCTGTTATTCCTGCTATAAATCCTCAGCATGGTTTTAGAAATATTGCATAAGAGTGCTACAGGGCAATGGTATTTGTGGTTTGTTTACATCTTTCATACAGTGATGTATTTTGACAAGCTTTTTTAAAAAAAAAAAAAATTGTGTTCTTCTACCAGCAGTGCGGGGCAGTAACATCCCTCTCCAGGGGAAACAAACCCAGCCAGTCATCTATAGTTTTAGCTCTGACCCTAGATATCTGCTGGGTGACTCATCATGTTGTTCTGGGTCTTTGGAGCATTGGGTCAATCTTCCAATAAATACAGAGATCCTTGTTTCAGATTCAGAGAAAACTATGTACAAATTTCAGACAGACGCTTTACTCCCAAAAGATTCAAGCATGTCTGGAGAATTGAATGATTGGTCAAGGCAAGAAATCCACAAATGCCCATGCCACAAGTAAAAATAGTTACGAGGCGAGAGTAAAGGAACTATGGTAAATCACTTAGCATGCATTCAGTAGTCACAAAAGGCTCCACTGGGGACAGGCAAAGGATTCACAGTTCAGCCTGCTGTTTCTGGCCCTCAGGGGCTTTAATATAACATTCTTGCTTGCCCTTTTATTGAATATTTTCTCCTCTGACCTTTTTCTGTATAGAGAACAGTGAATTGGTTGTTTCCTATTTAGATGCACAGTGTCATAGATTGTAGACTCCAGTGTCTAATTGACCTTGTGTCTTTCTTCCTCATCAAGTCAAAATACATACACATGCCACATGCACACTGACAGGCACATACAGTTGGCACACACATGCACACTGTGTACACACACCGTCTACTGTCAATTGGTGTGAAGGTCACAACAGCCACTAGTGGTAGATGACTGAAATCACTTTGTCCCTCTGCTCCTCCAATCAAAGCCCTCTTCCACTGCTGTGGGAAGCCTTTAATTACAGTCCCCACTTCAACAATGTGAGCTTGTTAATGATGTTCCACATTCTGTACTCACTGGCGCGCCATCTAATTATGTCCCTACCCTTCAATAACACGGTTGTCAGAGGAGCAAGTGCCAGAGGTTTCCCCCCAACTCGCTACACTCCCCCATGGGGGCTGTCTAATGGGCAGCCCCCCTCATGACTGTGGCCTTGGCAGCGGACAAAGGACGTCGGTTGGGCATAACACTCGAAAGATAGACTATCCTCCTGTGTCCACTGACCCAGAATTTACCCTGCCTTGTCCTCACACCGCTTGTCTCTCCTCCTTACCTCCAGTAAGACAGATGAGTGGTTGGTCCAACCCCTATTGGCTGAATGGGACTGAAGCTGGATGTGGGACTGCTGAGCAGCTTTTACCATAGGGACTTTACCAAAGATAAATCTACTCCCTCTGCTCTTGCTCCTTACTCTCCTTCCCAGCTGGGCTTTCTTGCTGCCTCTCTCCCTTCCTTGCTTGTATTCTCTTTCTCCATCCTTCTCTAGGGGTATGTGTGTTGTGACAGGCAGCACAGTCTCCTGGGCTGTCTGGCAGAATGGTGCTTGACCCCAGTTCAACCTCTGCTGCTGTCCCGCATGCTATTCATTTATCTCCAGCCAGGCAGTGCAAAGCTGTTTCTTGTTCGATTAGGGAGCGCCGATTTTGAAATCAAACAACATCATAGCACCTTAGTGAGGAAGAGGGCACACATAAGCTCTTGCACACATGCACACACAAAAAGGACGAGCTTTGCATTGCTGCTTCATTACTGCACTCCAGTACTAAAGCTGATAATCTGTTCCATGGTGTTGTAAAGTGAGCTACATGATTGACCAAAATCAATTTGACATATTGACTCTAATTATTGCAGTGAATGAAGTCTGTGATTCAGCCCCAAGTGTTGTAACCTCAGCTGCGCAGAGGCAGCACATGTCATGCAGGAGGTTGCATGGTAGCACAAGAATAAACAATGCAGGCTATTTCTGGATGCTTTGAAGGTGCAGAGTGTATGTGGAGACTGGAGAGATAATGTAAATGTACTAACAAAGACTTACTGAATGTAAAACTAGCTGCGTGATTATTCTCTCCAAAACTGCAGCAGCTACTAAATAACACAAATCAACTATTTTCTTCAGCCTTGAGATTAAAAGATAGTTAGGGGGGAGGTTTTTCTTCATTTAGATATAATGACTTCCTGAATCTTGATTTTTTTTTTTTTTTTTTTTTTTTTTATACAAATATATGCTTATTAGCTTTTTAAGAAAAGATTTATTTGTTGTGTTTCTGAAAAGCAAGGCCATTTGTGGAAGACAGCCTGCGGGATATGTGTGACATAATGCATGCAGCAAATATTGTGTTTCAGTAAATTTGACTTTTTAGCTGAGAACGCCACATAAAGACTGAATCCGTCTCTTTTAAAGATCTTTGAATGTCAGTCAATATTCAGTAATATATTTGAGGCTTTTTTATATCAGGTTTGAGTTTATTAAGAATTTCTTAATGGTTTCCTCCCCTTCTTGCTAGATTTAACAAAGCCATGAGTAGCTTTCTATGGGTGGGTAGGAAGCCATTTTGTAATAAAAAGAAATTATATTCACCAGTGGAGGAAGGTGGGCTGAGCTCCCCAAGAATAGATTGGTACCATTGTGCCTTCTCACTCAGTCAGTTATCTAAATCAAACCTTCCAGATACCTGCAAAAACTGGTGGAACTCTTCTCAATACAGGCTTTTCTTACTCGAACAGGAGAGGATAAACCAAATAGAAACCCACTGCTGGCATTTGCTAGAGATTGCTGGAGAAAGGCCCATCATATGAAACATGAATCCCTTTCATACTAAAAGGTCATCAATATGTAAAAATAAGTGATTGAAAATGAATTTTTAAAAAATCTTTGCTGGGAAACCCGGGTGAGAACAGGAGTAATGCTATTGGAAAATCTGTTTACATACCCAGGAGAGAATTATTTAAGTTTATTGAAATGAGGAGCTGTATTATGACAGTAGATAGAAAGAAAAATCTTGCTCCTGTTACTTGCATTCAGGAGTTATGGCAATCAAGTTAGAAACTAAGAGGGGCTACATCTAGGTTTTATAATTCACTTAGAAAGTATCAATCCACAAACTATGAGGGTGTTCAGCTCACTTGGGAAAAAGATCTTGGAATATCTATTCACAGGGAAGCTTGGAGGAAGGTGGTAAAATCATGGTACTCCGCAGCCCTGGACATGCAGACACGCCTAATACTGAATAGGAATTATTGGACCACATCAAAAATGTCATGGTTGGGGCTTAGGAAGGATGATAAATGTTGATGCAACAAAAATAGGGGCTAACTGTCTCACTTACAATATGAATGTGAAATGGTATACAACTTCCAGTTAGACATTGTTAATTGTATTAAAAGTACTGAAAACAGATTTCAGTGTGAATCCAGCATTATGCATATCCGGTATTTTGTCAATAGAATTATTCTGCCCTCACAGGTGTGTTCCTTGGTAAAGCTAGCCCTGATAGCAGGAAGCAGAATAGTATTCAGGCATTGGAAGTCAATAGTGTGTCTTATTAAATGGATGGAGAGATCAGCTGGCTAGGATGGTTTCTTTTGAGCAGCTTATCCACAGAGTTAATAATAGTCTAGAGGTATTCAGGAATATATGGGGTCAATATCTGGGAGCAATAGTTGGAGATGATTGCCAAGACAACTGATATTCACAAATCCCACCCCTATTCTCTCTGCATAATATAATTGTCTCTGCTTGATGGACGAACATGAAGTGTATTATTGTTGTCTAATAGCCTGTGTCACATGCTTCTTCACACGTCTTTTTATTTTATTATGTGTGAGTCGTTAAGGTTTAATCTATAGTATGTCTGAATACTGAAGAAGAAAGTTTGATTTAAAAAAAGAATATCTTAATGAGCTAAATGTCATTTGAAATGTTTGGATACCATTTGTTAGTCCACATTTATTGGAAATTAGGCATACAAAGTGACCTAATGGCACCAACTTCAAGTGTGCCATATGCCACAATATACTCAATGACCTGTGTGTGTCATACACTTACAAGCAGCAGCTATCTCAGTGTATGCTGACCTCACATCTGCAATGTGTCATTTCATCAGAAGTAGAGCTGACGAGCTGGATACTGGCCAGCTGATGTAACTCTGTCTGAGTGGCCATAATGAGGAAGGGACATGCGGTCAAGCGCTGATACTCTGCTGTCATGGGAGAGGGGGAGAGGTTTCTGAGCAAGCAACATTTTTATCTATAATGACATGGGCTGGCAAATGTAAAAAGCCATATGAGTGGTCATTTTGAGGAAGGAGGACAAGTGATCAGGCACTGATGGCGAACTTCAATAAAAGACAAAAGAGAAGGCTAAGAAAACATGATTTTTTTTTTTTATTATTGATTAGGGCTCTAATGTACAGCAACTGTCTCAATGGGTATAATGTGGATGGTCAAGCATTACAGTGTTATGATCATAGTTTTTAAAAATTGTGAAATCATACTTGGTTGTCCTAAGGTACAATAATACACCAAATAGAGCATTTTTTTTTTTTTTTTTTTTTTTAAAGAGAATTGGACTTCTGACACAAGGTACATGGATATAATCATGTAGTAGGTGCTCTCATAATAGACCATTTCTACTTGTGTTAGTGTTAGTTTTCATTTGGACACTCTGGATATGTAACTCTGACATGTTGATAATGGAAACAACACATGGACAACTTGGATGATGGGAAATCATTAGGTGATAATTACAAATTAATCAAGGAAATTAAGTCTGTCAGTCTTTCATTCAATACTTTGGAATTTAGTGATAGATTGTATTACCCAAATATTTTAGAATAATATTTTCACCATCACTTCACTCCAACTTTATTATGGTCTACTACTTAATAATGGTCCATGATAGGCTTTGATATTTGCCCCTCACAAGGTCTTCAGGTGTTGCTTCTTTAGCTTTTTGCCTTTGAGAGTAGGGGAATGACATGCTGCAAAAAGTCCAACCCCCTGGGAACCAAACTGATGACTCTCTGATCAGGCTTTGTGGTCACTCACAGACAGTTTGAGAGACACTAAATTTAAAACATGATATTTTAACTAATAACTTGGGGTCACTTGCAGCCCACTGGTGGTCTGTTGACCACACTTTGAGAAAGGCTGCCCCTAGAAGTATACCCTTTGCTCTATCTGCTGGCAAACCTGTAGCATAAGTAACTGATACTAATCTACTGAGGATATACTGCACATGTAGAGGACATCAAAATAACTTTAGAAATTCATAATTTTCTCTCTGTAGTGAATAGTTTTGATAGAAATCTGTACACATGCCATCATTCATAGTTTATGGAAAACTGTTAATGTAATGCATGCAGAGGTTGCCAGTCTCTTATGGAATGTGAAACAGGATGTATGTGTACATATAACAGTGAGAATAATACACCATTGCACTGGTCACAGGCTGTGTATGTGTGTTCAGTGATGGGAGATAATGGGGGTTGTTTATATGCCTCCCCTCCTCTCTCCAAAACACAATGAGGCTATTATACTGTATCACCCACTAGTAAATCATCTAAGCATACAATGTGTTATGGAGCTTAGGATATATAGCTTAAAGCAGCAATATAAAACTCTCAGAGCATTTGTGATGGCAACGATTAGCACTGATGGCGTCCAAGCTGTGTGCTATTCCTTGACAAGCCTGCCATAGGGAGTTTGACACCATTACAACAGGTTACAACACACTTTAAACCAGAGGTGGTGCTCGTTATTTCACAGCAACACTTTAAGCCTCTGCGACCGCAGAAGCAGAGTGACTTTTTACGGTATAAGCCACTTTACTCTCTGAGTGGGAGTTACATTGCTATGTGTTGATTAAAACTGGCTGCTGCAGCTGTGTCCTTGTGTCAGCGTCACTGTGGACTGCAGATGCCATTTGGTGGGGAACTGTGGCTCTCCGGCTCCCAGACGTCTCTATTAGACACTGTTTGTGCATGCACAGCTTTATTATTCTGATTTAATACAACAATGCCCCCAATATCCCATTCTGCTTCCTCTCCTTTCACTTTTTATTTATACCACTCGGCCCTGCATACCTCCCTCCCTTCTCTCTTTAGCTCTCTGTACCGACTCGCACCCGAGCAGGACCTGCAACACAATAGATATTAAATCAGATTTATTGTCGAGCAATAGAATAGTGTCTGACCCATGGAAATGTTGCCAAACTAACCCCCTCGAGCCATTACCTCCCCCCCTCCCTGTCTCCTACGCTTGCCCTCACTCCATCTCCGTTCTGACATGCCCATGGTGACAAAATACCCCTCCACTACAACTGATAGCCCTTCAATTTGCTCCCTGGAATTGGTCACATTGAGTTTTCAGAATGACACCAGAGCGGTATGGAATTAGGGTCAGTGAGTGAGCCGCTTAACAGCAGAGCATTGGAATAAATACAGGAAGGGTCGAAGGCTTATAGAGGCAAAAGCTCAGCATGACTATTTGCCACTTTTCACCCTGTCATTAGGATGTGAATTTTGAAAGGATGTTTAACGGAATTGCTTGACTGAAATAGGCAATGCAGGTGATGACTACTGGGTGTGAGAAAAAAATTATATAACTTAAAAAAAAATAGAGGTTTAGTTCTTGAGCTATTCCGAAATAGATGTCAATTAACAGAAAACACTGGATAGAAAAGGGTGTTGTTCTGTCTCAATTTAATATAGAGCTCTGAGCAAATAAGACTCTTTTTGTAGTTGGTGTTACTGATGTTGGAACTGCAGGGAAGACAACCTGACAATTTAAAGATGGAAGGACTACACAAAATGTACACAAACTGGTTGGCTAACAATACACAGGTAACGCAAAAAATGAAAAGTATGCCTCGAACTGCGAGCTGCTTTATCAGCATTTTACTTTTCTAACATGTGGATACTGTCATCCAGGTTGTGCATGCACATATATGTTACACACATTGTGTATCTATTGGGTATCACTTTTTACTATTTACTCCTGTGTAGGGCTGGGACGATTATCCAACGTAATCGACGTTGTCGATTATAAAAATTATTTGACGTGAAATTTTAGTGTCGACGTGTCGTGTAAAACCACACAGGGTAAATGTTCATAGAACAAAACCGGAACTTTCTAATAGGACCGTTTATATACATCGTCTTTGGTTTACCTGGATACAAGTGCAGCGCAAGGGCTGGGACAACGCGGTGACGTAATTGAAGTCATTGACTATGTGAATGATTTGCGTCTTTGTTATCTATTTGAACAACATGGCGGCGTCTACCAGCAGTACGACGGAGCGCGTGGAGCAACACGCGGCAAAAAAGGCTAGCACATGGTCCTCCAAAGTTTGGGAATACTTTAATCTTGACACCAACAGTGCGGTAGTCTGCAGACTCTGCAAAGTGCATCTTCATTTGTGTGTGTGTGTGTTGGATGGGGCAAATTGTTATATTAAATGACTAACTGGAAAATAATTGCAATAAAATTACCGTTAGGTTGATAAAAAAAATAATCGTTAGATTAGTCGAATAATCGAAAAAATAATCCCTAGATTAATCGTTTAAAGAATAATCGTTTGGGACAGCCCTACTCCTGTGTAAGGAGAGCCACTTTGCTTCCTCCTTCCTCCTGAGGAGAGGCTTCAGTGGGAGTTCTCTCTCTGGCACATTTCAAACTGCAGAAAATCCACACTGTTCCCTCACTGTTATCGTTCCTTTGCTTTTCTGGTTGGTATTTGTGGAATGGTCGAAGCCGAGAACCTTCAACCTGTATGATGGTGGACAAATGAGGACAGAGACAGAAATGCAAAAACAGAGACAGGCAGAGAGAAATGCAGATATTTAGATATAGAGTCATGAAAGTTTAGATTTATTACTTTGCATGAAGACAAACTCTGATATCTCTACATATCTCTACATAATACACATCACTGTCAGGTTACCTGTTGGACAAACTTCCTACTTACCTCACATCCACCTCAGGTCCATCACCTGAAACAATTCTGACCTCCTAATGCATGGCAGGAGGAGGGTAACAACTGCAATCTTTCTGTCTGTCTGTGGAAATAGCTGAAGATTAGGGGCATTATGGTAGAGGAACTTTCCTTAGAGTTTAACAAGCTTCACTCCAGGTTTATATCATGATTGATTCTGTGCTCAGGGCTTTTTTATCAATCCATTAGAGCACAGGCTGCAGCATGGCAGCCGTCCAGACACGGGCATTAACATCCCATCTCAGGGCCAGAGACACCGGGAAGGTCAGCGAGGTGGGAGGGTGCCGAGGAAACATTTACTACTCTGTTACAATTATTTCCATACACCAGCGTTGCAGTATATCCAGCATATTCAATATTTACTACTGTGTAAGAGGAGAGGAGAATGCAGTAACATTTATTGATTTGATCCTTTACTATAGGGTGGAAAAGGGATGTATATATTAGACTATTTATATTTGAATGTTACAGTTAGTGTACAGGTAGTATCCTGTGTTAATACAGGTGCAGTGGGATGAAAATAACATTTACTACTGGAGTGGTGATCGGGGTTGTAATGATTAGGGTTGTAATGATTATCCAGTTCATTACGCAGAAGCAGAAAATCACCTTAAAAGGAAACTCATCATTGCATTCATGGGACTTTTATGGAATTGTATTATGAGTGATTAACAATGAAAAATAGTCAAATCTCATTCCTACTCAGGCTAATTTATTTCTGCATTTAACCACAAAGTACACATAAGAGAAGATACATAATATAGGATTATGGAGACATTACTATCCCCAGTGCACAGAGGAGTGTTCCCTATTTTCTGTTTAGTTCTTTTAACTCTTTTAATCTTGGCTCAGTAGAGTCTAGCCGTGCTAGTACTATTGTACTAGCACAGAGAGATAGAGTAATACAACATATTATGTAGGACATAAATATTTAAACAATTGTGCATTCATCATTCTTTGTTAATACTACAACTTATTTAGGGGCAGATTGGAAGATGAGTGGGCGACACTCATGAAAGTGTTCCTCCTCTTTTGTTGGAGTTCAGCTGGGAGAACTACGCCATTCATTAATGCTCAGTCATATTTACTGGCATAGCCCTGCCATCAGCAAAAGACGAATTCTAAAAAGCTCCTGAGTTATCATTAAATCAAACACTTATGGATTATTCATTAAAAAGTAGCAAATGAAGGACATTTTGAAAGTGCCACCCCTGAACCTTTTGGCTGTGAATCTAGTTTGTAAACACTTGACAGACTATGCAGGCTCCACTACAGGCAATAGGACCAAGGGCATGTTTAGTCTTTAAATACTTTGTTTCGTTGTGTTTTTCTTTGATACTGAGCAATAATCAATAATTCTTCGAATGTTTTATGTCAACACAGTGACATAATTACACTATTATGGTCATTACAGTATTATAAAAGTAATTTGTTTTGTTGAATACACTTTAGTTACCTTGACTCTTGTGATGTGATATAAAAATACATTTTAGTTTTTATTAAATCTGCACTGAAAAACAACCAAATTGTATCAGTGCACTTAGTGAGGCAGTAATGCTGAATATGAGATTCAATTACTGGATAAAACAAAGTGTTTTTATGCCTCCACACTGGCGATAGCCTTGACCAGAAGCATCATGTTTTGCCCAGCTGTTCGATATGATCTCAGGAATGCCTTGCAGTAATGTCTTCAAATTTGGTACCAATGTACACTTGGACTCAAAGATGAACTGATAAGATTGTGGTGACCTCACATTTATCGCATTCTTGTGAAAGCAATATCTCAAGAACACCAGGTTGTCAAAGTCCCCGAGACCTCACACAACATGATTTTGGCCATAACTCAAGAATACAAACATACACTAATACACTAATTATGACACAATTTAACACAACTGTCTAATAGCATAAAATGATGAAGTGATGACATTTTATATCTGGTCAAAGATCGACTTCACTGTGACATCCTAAAGTCTGCAAAAACACTTTTGGCCATTATTCATTGCTGGAACTCATGAACAGAGGGGGAAATTGTGACCATATTTCCAGCAACTTGACTGGTTGGGGGAGGCATACAACCACAAGATGGTAATTCTAATTATCCACATTCTTTTGTCACATACATGGACAGAAATTGCTTCTTCTTTTCATTTTAAATGAAACAATTAAGATCATTTTGCCTTAGGGGGAATTGCATAATCTAATCATCTGTATAGCCATATCTGGTGCTATATCCATTTGGTCTTGAGTTCTTCTGTACTCAATAGGAACCATAACATAAAAGATACTGTGGTAGTCTCCTTGCTGTGTGGCAAGCATATTTTTAAAAAAAACAGTCATAATACACAAGCGAAGGGACTAACAAGCAATTAGTGCAGCCCAATGACACTGAATACAAAGATTGAAATATATCCATTAGCTATTAGTTGAGCATCAGAATCCTGCATAATAATATGCATGGTTCATGCTAGATATCTGTAGGACAAATACAGTATGCATCTTATGCATCTATATCATATAGTGTGTATACGTTCATATTAGTGCTTGAATGTAATGTCTTTGCACCTTTTTAATTAAGAATGATACATTTTCATGGCCATAAACCTGCATATCAATGATACGTAACATAAATAAGTTAATCAATGTAAATTGAGAATATCATTAGAAATGTTAATTAGGTTGATAAATGTTTAATCAACCAAACTCACGTTTTACTCATAAATAATACGTGATTTGTCGGTACATTGCTAAACATCTGTTAAACAGTTGTGCTGGGTTCTAAAGTGGAAACTGTTCATTGTACAAAATGATTTTAGGCAATAGAGACATGAAATGGGAAATGAAAGACATAATAGAACTGGAGGCTGAATTACACAATAAGGCCTAAATAAAAAGCTGCAGTGGCAGGATTGTCCATTGCATCATAATGGTGGCTACTGTAATGTTGGCAGTCAGCGACTTCATGTCTCGTTAAGGTTATATTTATGTACAAACTAACTAGGTCAAATTCTTAAAGGCAAATTCCACCATTAAACATCATCAGATTGTGGTGTTTAGTTCATCCCACAAGATATTTAGTGATGAATTGCTGTCTACTATTTCCAGAATCTTTGGGGCATTCCACTTATTTCAAGATTTACTTGTCATGAACAGCACTGTATAGTTTGTGAAAACAGCTGTATAATGTCTTCTCTAGCTCTGGAGGGAGCTTTCTGAAGTAGAAAATAATACTTGTCATTAGGGTTACCTCAGTTTGGGCTTGGCGTCTAAAAATTGTGTGTGTGTGTGTGACTGGGAATTACAAGTTGGAGGCTGAAGGGAATGTTTTTCTCACTTGACTGCTTGTAATTACAGTTTAAACAATATGATTTCAGTGCAACACAAAATTCTGGATAAATAGGAATCTGTTGCTTTGATTTTGACCATTCTTTTTAATCTATCTCTTGACGTGAGATTTTATGGAAGTGCAGTACTAAATCATATACCCCTTTAACACTTTGTACAGTAAAAACCTATGGGCTGTTAGTTTTAATTTCTGAAAGAGGGAGATAGTGTTATCAAAACAATTTTTAAATATTCAGAAAAATAGTTGCTGTTTGTGCATTCAATGGTAGATGAGTTATTGAAATATGTATGTTGAGATACTGTACTAGAAATACCAATACAGGAACCAATGGTTATAAATTGCCCCTTCTCTCCTATATTCAATCAATCTTTGTGTCTTTACTTGTGTTGCCATACAACTGAAAGAAGACAACAAACATCAATTATTCAAATTCTATACATTTACTGTACCTAGATTACCTTGAAATTTTGTGCATGTTGAGAAAATTGCTCACTCTAGTGTTGTGTCCAATAAAAATGTTACTACAGGTCTTGTGGCTGCATTAATATTAGTATAAATGTGATGCTCAGTCAATCACAGGCTTCTCTTAGCTCCTTCAAAACCAAATCAGTTTTCATTGATCTTGTAACGGTAATATAGTCAGAGGGGCCGAATCACTTCAGTGTTTGTAGAAAAAGGTCAGAGAGTGTGAGAGAGGAAAAACACCTCTGGTTGTCACTAAGGACAGGATCAGTGGCTACAGGTTTGTGACAATACCTACCAGCTTTGTGTGATCAAGACCAATGGCTAGAGAGGGCTGATGGTGACTCATGTCCCTCTCTTCAAGTTCCTCTTCTTCTCCTCTCCTTCTTCCTCTTAATCTCCTCTCCCTCTAGTTAGACGAGGAACAAAAAGACAAAGGAAGCGAGGGAGTAGCACTGAGGGGGACAGGGTTGTGATGGAAAGCTGTGCTGTAGGTCTATAATGATGCAGCTTTCCTATCTAGGGCAGAAATAGATGACCCTTGGCCTCAATTCACTTAATCAAAACTCACACTGCACACACATATTTACACACCAGAGCTAGTGACACACAGGTGTGTTGTAAAAGAGTAAACATGCCCTTATTAAGTAACAGTTCAATAAGCAGTTCAGTCCATCCATAAACAAATATTTTACCTTTTACATTCACCGTTAAATGTAAAAACTAGTTCTACAGGCTGAAATTAAAATCAGATATATTAGCTTTAAGACCCGCAACTGATAAACAGTAAAATGGAATATGTAGTCATTGTGTGAAAACGAGTCCTTGCTATAATGTTTCCTGAGTCAAATATGTTTCCTCAATTGAGTGAAACTGGAATCACTCAGAAGCAGTGGCAAACAAAACAGCATGAGACCCTGCATGGCATATTTATCCATATTGTTTTATGTCTACCAAGGGCAATGGAGCCAGACAGTATTGCCTGCTTGAAAATAATCTATCCACTTTTGCATTGGAGCCGTGTGAGCCCACAGCTGGGAAGCAGCCTGGAATATGATTCCCAATTTATAGTGTACTTTGGTCAGGATCAAATGGGATTGGATGTAGGGCTGAATTTCAAAATGTGCTTTCCTATACCTCCTTAAATCAGCTTAGGAGCTCCCCTCTGACGATCCATCAAAAGAATCAAATTCCTCCACTGTGTCTGGGAAATGTTTTTAAATTGACTTTGTGAAAGCACAATGTCCATTCTTGTAGACTTATGAGACATGAAGTCTTTGAATATATTTTTAAAAGGAAATACATTATTGGGTAAATTCAATTTTATAGGTGCAGCTTGTATTTGTGCTACAGTATGTTTTGCTCCCAAGGCTCAAAATAGAAAAGTGTACATAGATCCCTTCTGGATATGTCTGCACTCAAACTTATATTCTTTTCCGTATCTATTTTATGAAGCATGACATGTAGCACTGCTTCTTGAGAGTTTTCCTGTTTGCTGTTGATGATTATGCCAGATTCTTTCTTTGTCTTTTTGTTCAAAAGACAGGAGAGACAAAAAAAAATCTCCCTGATACAATACTTCATAATGTCTAAATGTTCAGAGCTTATTAAGAGTGCCAAGAAAATGTAAATGAGATGAAATCCCTCAAGAGAAAATTTTTTTTGTGTATGCTAATATAGCATTTTTGCCTTTTTTAAGCATACTTTTTCCAAGCACTCTTTATAATGTATTTTTACAAGGAGTTACAAAGAATTTGCAGAGAATATAGAGGCGTTTTGGGCAAGTGATTATTCATTTTTAATGATTTTGCATTCTATAAGAGGTGTAAACCAGACAATGCAGAGTTAATCCTTTTACTCAAAGGGGGCTATATGTCAGTTTTCTCTGCCAATGAATGAACGGGAGTGGGTGGTGGTGATGGTTGCTTGCCAAGAGTTTCAGCCATGATTGCGTTTACAATATAAGAGGTTATAATATGCCCTCTGAGCACTACTTCTTCAGGGCGGACTGGAAGCTACAGGGAATTGCTATCAGAAAGTGATGAGATAGGCCGGGTGGTCCGGGGCTAGCTGGTTACCGTGCTAACTTCAGTTGAAGAAAAGATAAGTGGGGAGGATAGAGAGATTTGATGATATAATGGGAAGTATTCATTTTCCTATTGCATAATGTCCTTTGTAGTGTCAGTTTGTTTACTTTATTAATGGCTTACTCTAAAGCTGCATTGATGCCGGAGATATTTCAATGCACCCTTCAGTGATCACAACATGTGGTGATGGCAAGAGAAAAAGACCAGTGCATCTCTTTTTTATAATGACATGCATTTCGTCTTCCAAATATAGTCCACAGGTGGATGGTGTGCTGATTGTCTCGGCCTCTTCCAGTGTAATGTAATCAAAACAGGTTTTAATTGAGATGTTGATTAACCTTTCTGGGTTGTTGACAATCGGCATGATTAGTACGCTGTCTAACTGAATCACGCATACACATATGCATGTTACATAAGAGAGAGGGAAAGCACACAAATTCTATCAGAGTTAAGAGATGGAAGGAAGAAGAGTAATATCAGCAAAACAAGCAGTTAAACGGGATGAATCAGAGAGGCGTAAAACAATTTGGAAGAAGGGGAGAAAGGGTGGACAAACTGATTTTTAGCTGGAAGTTATAGACATGAAAGTAGTGGCTCAGAAAGAAGGACGAAAACAGAAGAAGGGAAGGTTTTGTCGCAGGTCAATTGAAGGTGGAGGAGTGCTTGAAGAGAGAGTATCAGCAACAGCCCGTTAACTTTTTGATGAATGGAGGTCAGCTAGAGAGGAGAAAGGAAAGCTGATAACAACAGATAAACTGTGAGGAGAAACAAACACAGACCTCAATCCTTTACTTCTAACGACCACCCAGACCCAATACGTGTGTACCACCCACCAGCCGCCAACAATAGTTTTAGACACAGACTAAGTGATAACACAGGCATGGTGAATCCACTTTCATAGACTTTCCCATATGTTATCTCTTCTCATTCACCCCAGCGCATCACCGCCTGACGGCAGCCTTCGATAACTTGTGTTTCGCAGCAAACTCCTGATTAGAGACATTCAAACTTGAATTGTATTGCAATTTGCAGTCTTTGAGAGCAAAGTGTGATAACATCACCATTCTTAAGTTAGCTCTTATGTAGCACCTGAAAAGGTGTAACCTCCCTGTCATTGTGGCACCATTTTGGCTTGGGAAGCCTGTGCATTGCATTGGGTTTCCATCTGTCACTGCCATAGCCATGAGCTTAATTGGCAAAACTTTGCTGTTTAGACACAACAAACTCAAACAAAGACAGGAGAAAGTCACTAGTATATTTATCTCCTTTTCAAGTTTACTTACTGAGGCTATTAGACAAAACAACCCTTTCAAGGTGAATGAACATGCCATCTAGATAAAGCTGAAAGCGCTCAGATTGACATGCCAAATCCCAACAGGGAAGGAATAAAGTGCATTCAAATGAATTCTGCTGGATAGCAGCTGGTGCCTGCAGCTGACGCTCTTTTTGTTTTTCAATCCCTCACTTCACACCTCTCTCCCCATTCCTGTGCGGTGAAGTGAGAGGTGTGTGAGGTGGAAGTATTGACAAGCTTACCAACTAGAAAAGGGATTTGAACAGAGTGACGGTGAGGAAATGATACTGTCAGGGTTACCCCAGCTCACTTACCACGCACCTCTACACCCCCCCTAGGGAAGTTGGATTTGCATCGCAATGGGACTCACCTGCTTGAGAAAAATGTAACACTAAAAGTTTCAAAGTCAAGTCAGTTTATAAAGGAAGCCCTCATTATGTGGTAGCCAGTGCCAGGAAACTCTTCAGATCCTTTGAATGAGTCACCAGGCCAATTTGCTGTTGTTCCCTGCTCTTCATATAGCAGTGGTTTTTTGATGTGCTAGGGAAGTGTGCTTACTGTTTGCTCGGCCGTGAATCAGGGATCTTTGAATAGAAATAATTTGGTAAATACACGCTTGGTTTCATGCTCGTGCATTTTTCTGCAACCCCATCTTGATGTGAAACATTTTTGTTTTACACCAGCACAGCTTAAACGGAAAAATTTAGTTTTAAACTGTCTAGTTTTGCTTAGATCCAGGATCTATTTATTGAAATTTACAGGTTTGCTGTTTTATAGTCTAGAATTTTATTTATTTATATTAACTAAAAACTTGAATACAGCCAAATGACAACCCCTGTGAGCTGTTAATCTATTAATTATGAGGTTGTAGATAGGTTACTAATGGGTACTGAAGTCAGGTGTACCAGTTCAGTTTAAACTCTGAACCCATGCTGTCTCACAACAGCATATATCATATTTCGCAGTGGGATGCTGGTTAGAAGTTACTTCACAGAAGAACAGATGGGTCATGATCCCGCCTGAATTTCCATGCTGACTGCTGGTTGTACAACAGTAGCATGCGTCAGGACTCAGTTGATTTATGACCACCTTAATCTAGAAGGAACGCTCTCCTGAACCACGATTTGTTGCTCATGCGCTCATTGACCTGTTACATTTTGCATGTAGACTACATAAATAAAATTAAATGCCTACAGAAGTGTCTACCAACCAATGTAATAGTAAGACACACAACTATGTGTACACATAATTATCTGTCTTGCAGACATGTCACATAATAGCTGGTGTACTACAACCTCCCCTTCAAATCTTTGCTGAACTTTGAGTGATTAGGGAGGTTGTAATGTAACATTTGGTAAATATTTGAGCATACTTTTTCCAGCATGCAACTAATCTCACAGATGATCATTGTCTGTTTAACATAAGCTTTGAGTCGCTGTACTTTGAGGCACCTTTTGGAGTGTAAAAATAGCTTACCAATAAATGTAGTTGTTTTACAGAATACAGAACAGTATTGTATGTATGCATTAACCCACAAGAATATCCCATCTTTCCCCTCTATATCTGCCTCTCCTTTATTTCTCTGTGGTTATCACATTGTTTTTTGGCTCTGTCTTCACCATGCTCCTCTGCTTTTTCCTTTATTACTACCTGAATATAGCATTCATGCAGTGACAGCAACCACCCACCAGCATCAGAGGTGCTTTTTTTTCTCCTCACTCGGCTGCTCCCCCTCTATGGTGGGGCTGTGTGTTTACTGCGCCAGTGTTGTTTTACAGGCCCAGCAGGTGTGGCCAGGGTTCAGCAGCCCGGGCTAGGAACCAGATGGTTTCATGACTCAGGTGCTCCATGCCTGGCTAACCTGCCAGCTGCAGGTGTCTGAGGCTCAACCTGATTGATTCCCACCTCTCTCCCCTGGCTGTTCTCCTCTGGCTTCATCTTGGGCTGTAGCATGTAGCCAGTCCTGGATGGGTCAGCCAGACCTATAGTGAGGTGTGTGCACTGACATTTACCTTGATGGAGACAGAGGCAATGCAAGATTAAGGGAGAAAGGGAAATGTAGAGTGGGGAAGGAGAGACTGTGGCTGGATGAAATGTCAGGCTACTGGCAGGCTGACTGGCTAGATCGTTGGCAAACTACCCAGCATGCATGCAGTGACACAGAGAGAGAGATCCATGCATGCTGCCTGGCTTGGTGGAAAATTGGTTAATTCGATGCCTGAAATTCTTTTTTTTTCCTGTTAGCCTGAAACTTTGGACTGCTGCTTCACCTTAGTAACGTTACTGTTACCTGTCTTAAGATCCTGACGGTTAAAGTTGTTAAAGTTGACCACACTGACACTGCCATTTGTGCTAGTCTTTTCAGGTGTTTTTTTCTGAGTAGGTTACACAGTTGGTGTACATTTACGTTTTAGCTATCAGTCCATGTTTGCATGCCTTCAAGTTCAAATCATTGAAACCTGTCTGCATATGCTGTATGCGAGAGGTGCTGCAACAGTAGAGCGGGCTCGTAGCCTTGTAGAGACAGGGATTGAGAGCGCGCCAACTTTGTTGACTGGGGTAGAAATCAGTCCTTTTGTTGCAGTGCTTCTGGCCAGTCGTCCTGCATTCTGCACCAGTGCAAATGTTGGCTGAACATTATTAGACATTGCTGTAAGTGTGCAGGAATCTTCTGCATTATAAGGAGTCGATAACTTAATGCGAAATACCCCAAATCCATACATGTAGACGTGTGTACTCTGACACAGAAATGCTGAATTTGTACACACTTATGAGGGTGCAGGAAGGAACTGTACAGGAAGTTCAGAGTGATTCTTATTCAGTTTCACAGAAAACAGATTGTTAAAAATTATACACCTTAAACTGTAGATCACAATTTTCTTTTTATAAATAACATTTTATTGGTAATTTAAAAATAAATACTGTAGTGGGCTAGACACACTATAGTCTGTACTTGCATAAAAAATTCACATAAATGGACTGTCCAGTGTTTGGGTTAAATTCTTCTGGCGCCTGCAGTATTTATTTACAGCTCAATAAAAAAGAACTGACTGAAATAAAATCTGACTAATAAAGACATTAGGATACATGAAAGACACAGACTGGCAGAAATGCGTTCTCTCTCTTTCCCCTTTGCATTTTCTCAGTCTACCATTTTTCTTTCTTTTACCATCTGTTCGAGTTCATTCACAAATACACATATTGCATGTACACATATGTAGTCACATCACTTCTAAAAGCTATCACAGCCTCTCTCTCAGCCTCTTCCCCCCTTACCCTCTTCAGCAAATATCAGGCATAGTGGCCCTCTCCATCTCTATCTATCAGATGTACTGTGGATTCTCGAGGCGGTATTGATTTCCACCAGAGGTGACATTTACTGTGTGCTCTGCCAAGTCATTGCCTTAATCACCTGACTGGTCCTTCACACTTGAACTGAATCAGATGTCAAACTCTCAAGTGATGAGCTGACCCATTGTTGCTCCTCCCTCGTGAATATGAGTTTACCGACATCATAGCTACAGCAGCAACAACAGCGACCAGAAGCTACTCAGACATGTTGTTTTAGTCATCCGGCTTTTTCATTTTAATCAATACTACTGTTTTACGCATTCTTGTACAGCCAGCTGTTACACTACATTGCAAAATACTGACCTCATGATGATGGTGGTGTACATTTTATTCCACACATTCGAGTAAAATAAAGCTATTTTAATGCCAGGTATGTTTCTTTACTACACTTTTCACCTTGCTGGGAATAGACCTCATAGTGGGACAGAATGATGTAATGCTGGAGGTAAAGTGTATGGATCTTTTCTCCTGATTGAGCATTCCTGTGCTGCACTTAGAGAGCTAACATAAACCTAAAGACCTGCACTCCAAGTGGTTGTCAGTAGATAGCTCTATTTATTTCTCCCTCATGCAAACTGATGTATATGAAACCAATCCAGCCCACATGTTTTTCTTTCCCTCCTTCAGGGCTCCCTCCATTTCTCTGTCCTTCTTTCTATCGCCTCTATATTTGAATCGACTAATATTGTATTTTAATCTACGTCTGTGATGCCCAACCAGGGGTACTTTGGCAGTTGGTACTGTGGCAGTTGGAAAGATTGTATATGGGTGTATGTGTGTGTGTGTCCATTCATGTATAACATACACCCATTTGAATCCAGATTTAAATGCCATGGTACTTATCTTCTGGATCATCTATTTGCAGTTTGCTCCACACACTTTGTCCACACATCCCACTAAACGCTTACAGATTTATTTATCTCTTTGGCTCTGTGTCGATCATCTCATTAAGCTGGTGCACAATACACAATTTTCTGCAGGTCCACCGTTGCTTGAGCATGATAATTGCTCCTGCTGGATAGATATTGTTTTCGTGCACCCAAGGCTTTTTGTTTCCCCTAGACTGGACCATAGTAATCCCTCTATGTAGTGCTCTCATACTGAGCCAACCACTGCAGAACAATGATGGCTTCAGAGACATCAAACAGACGAGATAGTGAAGCTGAAACACACAGAAATCAATTAATGTCTCTCATTGGACCCCTCTGGAGAAAACATATTGTGAAGTTCAGGAAGAGGTGATTTACATCCTACACAAATCACATTACACTGTGCCTGTTTTTTTGTGCATGTGTACTTTCTGTGTGGACAGCATTACCTTGAATTTCCTATGCACATTTATTTATTTATTGTAATATAGTCAGGAAACCTCTCATGAATTTAATGTCATTAGAGGTGGCATCTAGTTGTACTCTTTATATTTATTTTGGCAACATGCTAAATATTCGATAGGAAGTATAACCAAACCCCACAAGGAACAAAACAGAACCCAGTGAATGTGTCATGGTGATATGAGGTATACATAATTTCAAGCGACAAGATGACAGTACATACAGCTAATGCATTTTTGATTAATATGAATCTAGACAGGATAAGGAACAAGCCGTCAGCAGGTAGAATCCACAGAGATGAATGAGCAGCCACTCAAAGTTTACACCTTGTTTAGAGTTAATGAAATTTTTTTTTTTTTGGATTTCACCAGCCATTTGCAAATCCAGTAGTAAAGTTTGTGTGTAATGACCTTCCATAGTAATCAGGAACTAGTTTCAAACCAGTGATTTACTAAACCGGGTGGCAGAATTCAAACTGAAGGAATGTCTGCCAGTGAAGAGTTTTGGAATGTGTGAAACTGTTGCTCAAATGTAGTGCAGTCCAGTCAAAAGCAATCAACTATGTAAAGAGGAAGCCACCATTGCATGATGAGCTGTAGTATACTTCCAAAGTAACAGCTTTATGGGGCCAAGCATCAAACTAAACTTCACCAAAAATCTTTTGTAAATGTAGGTATGACTTTTTATTACATGCATGCATGGAGAAATATGTGTGTTTCACAGTTGGTAGTAGGCCAATTCACTTGGAATGAGGGGAAAATAACAGAATATGTTAACCTAACCAATGTTATTTGGTCATTTAGTCCAACTGGAATGACGTTTTGTAATTTGAGGTTTGTTTTATATTTTTGAAAAATATAATTTAAAATGTTTCTAGTTTATATTCATATAAAACAGCATTTTGATCAAATGTCATATCAGATATATCCACTGTCCTGTATTTCACTAATTATTTTACTCGAGTCTAAAAAGATCATATATTTTGTTATGATTCTATATAATAATCTACGCACACACCAATTTGACTGATGCAACTCGTTTGAAAATCGTAGTAAACTTTATAACAAGGGTACAGTTAAACTTAGAGGCTATAATCAATATTTTTGAGAATAACAATTCATCAAATGACAATATGAAAACAATATAACGATATGGGTTACCTGATGGACCTACAGAGCATCTACAGCTCCCCTCAGCTTTAGCGAGCTTTATATTGGGTTTCAGCTCATTGTTAAGCTGTCCAGCCCATCACTTTATTGTTGTGGTTCACTCTCATCGGTTTCATAGCATTGTTTTCAGGCACAGCAGGTAGCTGGTTTTAGTGTAAAGCTCTAAAAGCCCACTGCACACTACATGCTCATCACCAAAAGGTAGAGACAGATAGCAACTAGCTAAAGAGCAAAATATTACCCTCAGTAGTTGGTAGAGATCAAAGGATATTGAATATTGAACTTAAATTCACCAGAAGGCCAGAAACATAACTCGGAATGAATGCTAATATTCCCCCATAACTGCTGGTTGTGTATATCACATACATAACTACTTAAAAGGTGACAATATATCAATGTTGTGTTGACATTTTGTTTTTGTTAACATCAAGACGCCACAATAATGACTTACTGCAGGGACAACAGCGGGTGCAAGTGACTCCAGGTCATGATGATGACAGATTATTACACACTACTACTACAATTATACAAGCAAGTTATTTAAAAGACTACAGCTCACGTGTTTGTCTGTAAGAAACTATTATGTTACAACATAATATAATTTCAAATATAATCTCTGTTGATTCAAAAATGAACGTGGAGTAAAACCAGCATGTCTTAAACACAAAATCAATCAAAAAGTAATAATTTTATTTTAAACTAAAAATATAGACTCCACTTATCACAAGATAAAATACACAACTTTATTAACATATTCAGTATAGATAGTCCTAAAAGTCAAACTCTGAATCAGGCCCTATGGCTGTACATATGCTTTGTTTTGTTCACTTAGAAACAGATTCTCACAAATCCTTGTGAGCTGATGAGTAAAAGCCTACCTCATATAAGATAACTGATGAACTTAAACACACTATATGTATACAATATATATTGTATCAGCTCTTTTTACCTGTGGTCCAAGCATGAGCAAAGTGCACTGGAATAAGCATTCACAGATTCACACAGACAGAAATACAAAAGCCTAACGAAAGCCCTGATATGGATCGCTGTCTGTAAAATAATGAATAGACAAAGTGTCTTGAGATAATATTTTTAATTATTTTTTCTTGTGTAAAAAGGATTTTTCAGAACAGTAAAAAGATGGACATTGTTGATAAAATGCTTCAATTCATTCTTCTAGGCTAGAATGATATAACCTACATGTGTCTAGTACATTCTTAAATGGTTTCCTAATACAGAATATTGCCCACAACAACGGTCTCCTTTGTTAACAACATTGTCATTAGCATTGCGTTGCCTTAATGCTTTTGCTGTCCCACTGTGAGTCACTGGAGCTGGATTGTAATATTTCCCCATTAATGGAGATTAAACTGGTCGTCCATGTTGGTGAGTCCTGCTGAGCGATGAGTGTAGTGTGTGGTCTTTTTGTAGGTATCCACATGCTTGTGTGCACGTCACTGCACGTGTGTGTGTGTGTGTGTGTGTGTGTGTGTGTGTGTGTGTGTGTGTGTGTGTG
This sequence comes from Seriola dumerili, assembly GCF_002260705.1. Lineage (NCBI taxonomy): Eukaryota > Metazoa > Chordata > Actinopteri > Carangiformes > Carangidae > Seriola > Seriola dumerili. The sequence goes on from NW_019174402.1 coordinate 2,277,131, forward strand.
TGTGTGTGTGTGTGTGTGTGTGTGTGTGTGTGCGTGTGCACATATGGTAATGTCTTTTTCTGCATTTGCGTGTGTGTCCCATGTACCCTTGTTATGCTGACAGGCCTTTGCCCTTTAGTCAACCTGATTGAGTTTATGGACCAATGAGCATTGTATCCCACCTTGAATCCTAGTGATAGAATTGAATTAACATTTTGTCAACAGCAGGAAATGCACTAAATCCCCTGGGTGCAGTGATTACTTTGCAGGGACATTACATGTAATAACCTCTGTGGCTGAATGTCTGCCAAAGCTTGTTCATCATGCAGACAGATCTCTATAGACAGTCTAGACGCTGCTCTGTGAAAGTCTTCTAACTTACGTAATGTATATATAACTGTCATTCCAAACCCAATGAAATGCCATAACTTTTCTGCAATAATTTTTTTCTCCTAACTCCAGAAAATGTTTAAGGTTTCATAGTTCCGAATAAACAGAAGTGAACTGACATTTGATGTGATACTTACATAATGACAATTACCACCTAACAGTAGACAAATAACATAACTGGACCCTCCTTTTTCACTGGTCTTGTGCTCCAGGATGGGAAACTTTGTGTATTTGATGAGTTGTATATTGATCTTAGCCTGATTCCTTGAAATGTTATTTCCTCTTGTCTGGAGGGAAAGGATACTTAGTGGCGTTTCACTGTAATTTCTTTTACTGAATAATGTCTTGACACCTCATAGCATCCAATTATTATCTCCTTGTTAAAGCCCTTTTGATATTTCCAGCAGAATTATTAGAGGAAGGGGTCAAGAGATATGAAGATGAGCAGGTGGGATGTCACTGGTTGACAGATGGCAACGTTTGGCAGATACATATCCCATGTGCCATGCTTCATCTAATTACAGCACCTACTGTGTAATGATAATGATTTCCCAGATAGACTCTTGGATTTTTGCAAAAAAGCAATGCATTTTGTTAAATCTTCAAGATGTGACATTTAAAAATTGAAACCATGACATATTACACAGTCACATCTACTAGAGAGGGGTGAAGAAAATATTTGATGACCACTATTGAGGGAAGAAATTGTGCATCTATTATCTCCTACCTTTCCCTACTCTATACCTTCTCAGTCCATTATATGGAAACCTGTTCAGAATACTGTGTGGATCTATTAATGATCAATGGGTCTCTTCATCTCCTTTCTCTCTGCTCCCATACAGTGTGTCACTAATTGTTCTTCATCACACAATGCAAAACTCACCTACATACTGTAGGGATGGGTCTGTTTGTGTAGCATGTCTGTCAGCTTTTGCAGCAAACACAATTCTGCTTCTAAAGTGGTTCTTTGAATTTTATAATGATGCCAAATAGCACCTATTGCCAATACAAGAAAAGCTTGTGGTCACTTATCTCTTGACTCTTGAAGGGAAGCTTCTCAGTATTGGAATTGCTTCCCTCCGAAGCCCTTATGCCACTACCTCAGCCAACATTGCCTGGTAGTCACCAGGCTTGTGTTAAGGCAAAGCCATTGGCCTCATTGTAAACAGGACAGACGCAGTGCCATGTCATCGTTAATGGCATGACATCATTCAGGATAAGGACATTTCCTCTTTGCTTTATGCAATAAAGCATGTGATCAAACATGATTTTTGTCCAAGTATTGTGAATCAGTACCTGTAAGTGGAAATCTGCATCTCTCTCTCTCCCTCTCTCTACTGCACAGAGCTGAAGTATCAGCCTGGAATTTTTCGCTGACAGCATACAAAGTATTTCTGACCTTAACTCAGCCTGAAAGACGATATGGCTTTACATCTGAAGAAAATGTAATGTATTGTAAATTATCTTGAGAATTTACCACAGTGTGTGAAATCATCCGTCAACCTTTAACTTCAGATTTGGTAGAAAGCACTATAAATCTGTGTTGAACTCTTTACTTACTTTACTTAATTTAATAGACAAACTCAGCTACAACTGTATATGGGTCACAGCTGGAATTAATAGCGTGAAATTATAAATAAAAACACTGTGCTGTCTAAAAGAAATAGCATGAGCCATATCTTTGAATTAATGCATCATATTCATACACACAACCTAAATTGTTATTTTTGTTGCTCTCTGCATCTGTCCCTAACGAGAGTATATTTGGTCTCTGTCTGAAAATCAGTTGCACAGCACAGTACTTTACACTCCGTTTCCATGGGAACGTCAACCCTTTAAATGAATGTTGTTTTGCTCAAAAAGGGGTTAAAGTTCGTTTTTTCCCAGCACAATTTTTAAATTACTAAATGTAATTTATAGAGAAAATGGGTCAATGAAAAGTCAATAAAGGCAGTGTCGCAGAGAACTGTAAAATTTGAAATAGCACGCGAATGATATCTTGACCTTAAGCGTTTTAAGAGAAAAAAGAGAGGCCACTGAACACATTCTTTCTTTTTTTCTTGGGCATTTTTGTCTTTATCCCTATAGGACACTGAGAGATAGACAGGAAAGTCAGGGAGAGAGAAGGGGGATGACATGCAGCAAAGGGCCATGGGTTGGACTCGACTCACTGAGGCCATGCTTTTTTAATCAAACCTTGAATTTAGTCACAGTTATCTTTTATTTAACATCAGTGAAAGCCTGATCCGCACCAAATCACAGGACAAAATTATGGGGCTGATTAACAAAGGGTCAGTCTTGCTTTTGACTTTTTTGTTATTTGTTTCAGTTACATGTACTTTATGTAAGTGAGTGTTCATTTCAAAGTAAAGTGTAAAGGAGGAGAGGGAAAAGGACTTGCATGTGAAACTAGGGTACAGGGATTAATATTGATAATTCTGTATTCATCTATTGTATACATTTGGATGCCCGGTTCTGAAGCGTACTGTAAGTTTTGTGCAGTTACTTTTTAGGTATTTATCAAAAATATAAAAACTATCACTCTAATCCATTGTTGTGAATAAAAACATGATGTCCCTGGTTTTGCTACATTGACCTTTATCCACCGTCAGTCTGACAATGTTATTTAAGTCCAATGTTAAATCCGCAGTTGTATTTTTTTAATAGTTGAGAAACTTTTTGCCAGTAGAAGTACTGAATTTTTTTTCCGCCGCTGCATGTTTGTGTATCTGCTTCAGCCTGATGTTGTTTATTTAGGATTAATAAGGATTAGGTCTTTTAAAGAGAAACATTGTTATTTAGTTAATCTATCCCCCTGCCTGTGCCTGTCAGGTTTACCTACACAGAAACAATGTGTTCATGTGTATTGGCCTGATCTCTTCCTTGTTTTCTGTGTCCCAGGTTGCCCATGTGGGTGGCCAAGAGGATGGAGGCCATGAGGGCTGTGTGCCTGGCTTCCAGGTCAAACACTACCAGGTGGCAGACAGTGGACCCTTCCAGAAAGGCCAGCCGCTTGTACAAGGTCAGTGAAAATGCACAGAACACACATTTAACTGTTGTGAATCTAACTTTTTCTGACTTGCTTTGAACTTGTTTCTTCTTCTCTCTGAAAATTCTGTCATTCCACAACACAAATCTACATGTGGGTATATAGATACATACACACGCAAACCCTCAGTCTACCTATTTGGTTCCTGAGGATTTGAATAGCAGCATATCCAGGTGAGCTAAACAGAGTAAAGCCAGGCTCCCTCCAGGTCAAGGTGATGGAGTGGGTGTATGTGTGTGTATGGGCTGTTTTGTGCTTCACATTCATTAGAATTCATGTGGTTTTTGTTCTAAACGGGAGATAGAACTGGGTGCTTCTTTGCACTGACAACAATAACAAAATAACTTGTGTCTGCAAATGAATTATTCTCCTTGATTGGATGATATTTACAAAACTCTTGTTTTTTTTTTTCTTCTTTTGTTCCACCCCTGAAGACAGCTTTGGGCTGCTAAGTTAACTGCGCATGTGTTGTGTGCTCATATGCATGTGTTTGCCTCATGACTGTTATGCTGCAGCTTTTCAGTCCCAGCACACCAGTTTACCTTGCTTGAGTCGACATAGCCTTCTGAAGAAGTCGGTCCTCGACAGCCTCTGAGTTATATTTTCCTTTTTATGCAGAAATGTGTGTTTGATCTCTGCAGGTTTATGATAAATATATTAAAGATTTGAGACAGAGTTGAGAGGAAGGTCATGCGGTTCACAGCTGAGGAGTTGTTATTGTGGAGGTTCACTTCTATCTCTGAGCCAGTTGGGAGGCAGCCTTGTCACCCTTTTGTTACTGCTGTGACCAGTCAGGTTCCCCACAGACTCCTGCACTGCAAAACTCAGACCACAGAAGTCCAATCTCAACTCTATATTGCTGCCACAACTTATTGGTCCAGCCTGCCCCTCTGGGACCCTCTGGCAAAGACTATCTACACAGCCTCACTCCGTCTCCACAGAGATCAGCAATAATGTTTGCTGGCTAGCAGTCTGCTCCTCTGGGGTAGTGAGTCTCTCCACAGAGATCAACAAGAAGCAGTCAGCCACCGGTAGTTGTACTACAGAGCTTAGGAAGTTTTAACTAATTCATTTGCTTAAAAATTCATTCACTTTTGGCTTGAGTTGTTGCAGTTTTATTTGTATAAGATGATGAAATACAATGGAAATATGTAAATTCAAATGGGAATAATTTATAGTTTGTTAATGCAGTCTGTCATTTATTGTGGAACTTGTTTTCATTCCATGTTCATTATTCAACCACTTATTCATTTATTTCATCATCCCACATTGTTCTCCACATTACAAGGCTACATTGGTAGAATGTCATTACCTGCATCAGTGACATGTACATTTACTTCTTTTATGGCTGGAGTGTCATGCAGTGCTTGTAGAGGTGTTCTTACACAGCACAAACTTTTTTTAAGTGCCACTCTACTGACAGACAGCTTTTCCAATTGAAAATACATACTTTCCTACCTAGATGGCAAAATATGACAAATCTGAGCATTTTCTCCTTCAGTCTTATTTTTCTTCTTTTTTGGCTTTATTGTGTTTGATTCGGTCAGCCAGTGAGACATTTTGTCATCTGGAGACTCAGTGGTGCGTGTAGTAGGAGACAGAACTCAGTTCTGCTTTAGTGCTCTGCTCTGGGACGACAGAGTGGTTCCATTACCTTGAATATACTCTTGTCAGCAGAAACACCTCTCACCATGGGGGATCCTGCTCCTCACAAGTTATGGACAAAAGCATAGGCATGCACTCGCATGCCCACCACACGCATACATTTACACACGCATACATTTACACACACACACACACACACACACACACACACACACACACACACACACACACACACAGGGCAAGCATATGTATGCATGAAAACTCTGCACACACACAGATGAACGCTTGAAAAAAAAAAAGACATTTGACAAAGGAAACAAATAAGGCATAAGAATTCAGAAATCATCGTGAAAGATGTATAATTTGTGTCTATGGTTATGTCAGTGACTGCTCTGTAATATGTGGATGCATCGATTAGATGCAAGCATGTTAGCTTAATAACAGCAATCAAGTGTGTCTGTTTTTGCATGGCTTGCAATGTGTGTGTGTGTGTGTGTGTGTGTGACTTCAAAGAAAAATGAAAGGGAAAGCCATTTGTTAGCACAAATAATTCTGTGGATTCACCAATATATATGGATTTCAGAGGGGAGCATTGAGACTATATTACCTTCCCACCATCCATTTTGTTAAATTTGAACAAATTGTCTGCTGAGTGTGAACGTGATTCATACAGAGTGCCAGAGGCTGCAGCCAGGCCCAGTGACACATGCAGATTTATGTAAATTCTGCTCAGCCCTGTGCCACCTGCTGTAGACCTTCCTGTGTAATTACCAGTGGAGGGGTGGTCTGTTAGCAAGAGATACCTGTTGGCGTAGACTCGGGTTCAAGGACATCCATCTTGGCTAATGGCCATATCTGAGAAACAAACGCATGCTGTATGCAGTGTGCAAACACTCACTTTTTCTCTGTCTTTTTTGGCACCCTTAGTTTTCGTTTTGCCACTCCATCACTATTGTTATACAATTCCTCTCTCTGACTCTTGCTTTTGCTACTTATCTTTCACTTTTGTCTGTCCTCAATGCACTCCACTCTGGTCATAGCTTACATGAAAAATTGATGCATGTGTAAATAGAAGCAAATGGAAAAGGACTAGGTCACAAATGCCAGTGGAGAGCATTTCTCTCTCTCTCTCACCTCATGACCTCCGGAGAGTCATAATTTCAAATGGTATAGATGTATAGTGGAAGTAGAGACACTTTTATATTGATAGATAGCATGTGTAAGACATATGGTCCTCAGGAGAAAAGGTGAGCTCCATCTCTATCCCTGCTAGATTACATGATTTGATTTTGTAGTCTCAGTGGTGTCATCATTCAATCAGTGGAACTGGACCCAATACACACTAAAGGTTAATCATGTATCCACTTTGAATACTGAAACTGTCAAAGTTTGTCTTCCAAAATTTCTTCCAAATATCTCAATGTACCGATGGATAATTTGAAAACTTAAAAATCTGCATTGCTGTATTGAAGTGTTACATAGTTTACCTCACACTGCCTATGGTCTACAGCTCTATTTGAAAACCACTCTGAACAAAGCAGAAATTAATTTCAAAATATAAAAGGCTTAATGGAAAAGCCTGAAAATGTCTTTTTACCAAGCTGTTGAGTTTATTCAGGTGTAAGAGATGTTTGACCTGATGGCGAGGAATGCCATTTCTGCTGAATAATGAGTACAATGAAAGATGGACTGCAATTTATGAAACTAGACTATGCAATTTCTGAAGAAACTGCAGTGGGATTGCTGGCTTGTGGAAAAGCTGACACATAACTGCATTGCTTGCCACTAAAAAGAAAATGTGAATTTATTTTTTTTGAAACATATTATATATCTGATGATGATGAATGATTGCAAGTAATATCCTCTGAAGCGATACAATCACGATTATGTGTCTGATTGTGTGTGTATGGAGTCAGCTAGAAGCACCAATTGAAATGAACACATTAAGACCTAAGGGGCCCTCTAAAAACATGGTCTAAATCATGGTCAAAAGTATTGTTTGAGGGTCTTCTGAACAAGGTTTTCCTAAAAGCTTGACGTTCACTAAAAGCCCTATTACTCAGCCTCTGAGGCAGATAGAAGCATAAAATAAAAAGAAACATGAAATGAAAACCATTTAAGGGCTTTAACATTGACTTTTATTGTAAAACATTGGTTTGCCCTGGAAATTGGATATGGCTTGGATATGAAGCACATTCATCACTATTCTCAGTTCAGTTCAATTTTGTTAACATTTATTGATTTTTCTTCTTTGAATATTGAAGAACATTTGGGTAAAGGCAATGATTTACAAGAAAAATCAAAAGTTTAAGGTCTCAAATGGTTTTCATTTCATGTTTATATCTGCTTCAGAGGCTGAGAAATAAAGGTTTTAGTTGCATCGGGTGAATATTTACCTCTTGCTAGCACTGATGCTTGCTCTCTGATCCTCCTCCTCTCTTCCTCCTCCAACATCTCACCCTGAGCCTTGGCTAGCTGGCTAGCATCTTAGTTGGTTGAAGTCAGTGTCAGAAATAAACTCCCGAATGTTTCCTGACTAAAACTGTATAAAAACATATTTCCTGTGAAAACTGTTGAAGTGTGTGTTAATCCATATGTCTTGTATGTAGCCTGGGAACAGTCTGAAGCAAGACTTAAACAGAAATGTCAGTCAAGTATTTGATAAACTCCTCAGAATTTGTCTAATCAGCTGATCTGAAACAGCTGTTTGTGCCCAACTGCAGTCAGAGGTTGTCATGGTGATTTTAATTGCTTAGTTTTTTTGGCTCTACTGAGGGAGACATGGATTCAGCTGAGAGACACCTCTGGAGCTCTGGCTTGCCAATCTAAGGCTGTTAAATCCTATCGGCTAAAGCTTTATATTTTCAGTTTAACACCTTCTCTGTCCAACAATTGTTCGAGACATAACTGAAAAAAAGTGTTGTTTTGAATCTCCTGATTGAGCCACACATTTTGACGTTGGCACCTAACTGATCTTGCACGAATGGTGCAGGACCACTTAGGTGTCAAAGCTGAAGAAAGAGCTGAAGAAAAATAATAAACAGAACATTTTTGGACCTGATAACAAAATATAGTGGGATCACTGCAATCCCTCCAATAACTGTGCACAATGGAATTGATCCTTTATTTGCTCTAAATAATAGGCTGCCAATTTAATGTTGTCTGGTTCACTGTAACAGCAACCACTGCCATTAGGAAACATCCTGTAGATGTACAAAAAAATGCATTTTTTCTGAATGCTTTGAGATTGAAGGAGGAATTCAAACACGGGCTTTACCTTTATACATTTTACAGGAAGAAGTGCTACCTTTTAGAGTGTTCCAAATACCAAACAGCGTCTCCACAGGGTCGAGATGCATTAGCCAGAGCAGGCGGCGAATGACATTTACTGAAGAATGAATTAGGTTGTCAGTTCTGAAAAGTTACTTGAATAGTTCTTTTTCTCAGTGGGTTCTGCCATGATGCAGAGAAATACAGCAATGAGATGTATTGATTTTGAGATGGTGTTATAGCTCACCTTAGTTTTGCAAGCTGTTTGTTTCTTGCCTCGCTGCTGCCCTCTCAGAGGTGGCAGTAAAGTTGATGCAGTTTGCTGTCACCAACATGGCTGGCCGTCAGAAATAATGATACTTCATAATATCAGTAATGCTGTTCCTGTGCAGAAACTGGATTTCTTTGTGAACGTTTATAGCCAGGAGTATGCCTTCTCCAAGAGGCCTTCATAAAAAGATATTTATAATCTGTTAATTTATGCAAACCTTAGGTGAAAATGCAGTTTTGATTTTATGGTGTACTGGGAAGCTATAGGGCATACCATGCTGTCAGCTGATAAAATGTGGAGAAGAAATGAGGAGAGCCACCTTATCTGTATCCTGCAGAGCAAGACCAAGGCTCTGTGAGGCATTCCGCAATCCCACCACCAAACATGATTACTCCTAAAAACATGGCAGCCTTTAGCATTTTCTATAGCATCACTCACATTTCTTAATTAAGCATTCCTTAAGACTTGCTCTAAAAAAGCTTACCTGAAGGAGATGGCGATCCCCAGGCTTGGCATAGCTAGTAAAGACTTCCACTTCGGAAGAAGTCTATGGACGTGGAGCTCTCCTGGCTGGCACGAGGCCCGAGGCCTATTAACTGCATTAAGCTCCAAAGACCTCCTCACTGGCACAATTCTTGTCTCTTGCCTGTGTTCCCTCCGACTTTATCATTGAGGCAATTTAAAAGTACTTGAATTCTGATATAGCCTAGTGGTTTTTGATAAATTGGACAAATGGAACAGCTCTCTCATCTGTTTTATTTTTGCTTCTGTCCTACTTGGCTCCACTTTCTAAGTTTAGGTGATAAAGTTTGCTGTACCTCCTGCTCAAAACACACAATGATATTGTTCAGGGAATTCGTTACACTGCAAACACCACACACACACACACACACACACACAGTAAGAAGTATTTATCTTTCATCAAATACTACATTATGCCGCATATGAAAGATGAGTTTTGAGAATTTATTTGCAGCAGTAAAGGTTGTGCACTTTCTCAGCTACACTTCATTCAAAGGTGGCTGTTCTCATGCAGGAGATTGCTGTGGTACATTGCTTTTCTTCTCTAGTCAGCCCACTAAATACATTACTCACTGCATTATGTGGAACACCTAGCACATCCGTTCAACCCTTTCGTAATGCCACTGAGTACCTCATTATTTCACTACTGTTACTTTAGGCAAACCGCCATCAGATGTTCTCCAGTAAAAGACGAATGGCAGGAATACAAGTATTATATTTACCAGTAAGCATAATAAGAGCACATTTTAGCCATCTGTTTATTGATGTTATTCCGCAAAATACCACTGTGTTTCAGGCCCACAGCCAAATGTGTTTTTGTCTTGTGGTATTTGCATAAACTAAAGCAGAAAGTCAATTAAAAACGGAGATTCCCTGCACGGAGATGGAGCGAGGCTACAAACAGCCTAGCTTTATGGTGAGTTAAAACAGCTGAGTCCAACACATTGTTGCTCTGCTCACTAATTTTGGCGTCATAACCTGCCTGACACTACCCTCCATCCCCTACTACCACCCTACCCATTGCCACCCCAAGCATCCACCTACACTACACCTACTTTGTAATCCAGAGTCTGGATGCATGAATTGATGTTCTCACTTGCTCCTCTCTGCATGAGAGGGTGCATATCCGGATCATGCCACTCTCACGCCTGTAATGGCGTAGAATTAATCACCTTCTGTAGCTGGAGTCACCAGGACCAGCAGCTTCTTTTCCGGTGTATTTTTAATTTGACCATAAATCAAGGTGCGCTTTTGACAAATGACTTTAATTACAGGAAAGGCCATTGCAAGTAAGGGTATGCAGGTGTGTATGTGTACAGGTATGTGAGTGTATGGGTTGGTGTTTTTACATACGATATGTTTGTCAGTCTGGACATTGTAATGGGCAGTGTGTTTATTTGTAACAGGCAATTGTGTAGGTAAGGAGGGAACCAAGATAATGAAATAATCCATGTGGGTCTGACCCACAGCTAAATTTTTTTCTTTATATGGGTCAACTTGTGACTGGAGGCTACTGGTGGACGGTAGCAGCAAGGGATAGTTAGGAGGACTGAGAAGGCATGGGGAGAATGATGCTGCAGAAAGACGAGAGTAAGTGGTAGAGGCTGTGGAGAAGAGAGTTAGAATATAAAGCTGAAGTGGCAGCAAATCATTTTGTTGCAGATCACAAATCATCACTGACATAGGAAAATTCAATGACATTAGAATTACGATCAGTTACACTATACGTGGGCCACTCTATGGCTCTTTAAAATGTGATTCATGTGTGATCATGCAGTAGAATTGCTAAATTATTTAAAAACACAATGATATATCTATGATACAATTCAAAATGTTTTCTTCACTCACTCTGACTGAATTTTATACCATGGAAATCCAAAGTAATGGTGAATGATTGTAAATGAGTTGCAGCTAATACTGTAAAAGGTCGTGCATAAACAGTGTAACACAGTAGTATTTTCTTCTAAAAAGTGAGATTATGGCTTGTCAAAATCCAGACATATCTGCTGTGCAGTATACTTGCTCTTAAATAAAGCTCTGGTTTATTACAGCTTTTAACTCTGTAGTTTTGGCCATTGTCTCTTGCTGAGTTAACTGCTGACATTTGGGAATTATGGCGACATCACACACACAAAAAAAGAGGTCTGAGGGGGCAAGAAAAACATGGTCAGACAATCATAGAGGTAGATAGAGCTTATTTGGAAGAAAAACGAACTGCCTACTGTCCAATTGAATGTGTACACATAATGTTCCCATGCTTCATTACTAAGATAATGGGTACACTCATTTTCGGTTTTTCCTCTACATAAGAGTGGCACACATAATCTGCTTAACATAAAAAAAGACATGTATAATGAAAAACAACAAGGGACTTTCAGTTACAGTATGTGCTATCAGTCTGGCTTGTTAAAACTATTAAGCAACTTTATTAACTCTAAAATGTATTTTATTTAATTATGCGTACAATATTACTTTTCATCGTGTATGACTTGATCAGATGGATATCTCACCTCTCTGTTAGTACACCTGCTGCTGGCTGTGAAGTGGCATCCTGGTCCACTGGAATACAAACTGGCATCAGCAGCCTTGAGAGGTAGCCTGTAGAGGCTGCAATCACAGAGCGTCAGGGGCACAGGGACAGTAGAGCCAAGACCCCATCTGCAATCATGGTGCAACTGGCAGCCGTTTGATATTCTCTCTCTCTCTCTCTCTCTCTCTCTCTCTCTCTCTCTCTCTTTTCATCTTTTCTGTGACTGTCCTTTGTCTCTACTGTTTTCTCTTCCCTGAAGAAGCTCACTCTTACTTCCTTCCTATACTCATGTATACTCATGTTGGCTCTGCCTAACCTACTTAACAGGGAAGAAATTTACATTTCTGATGCAAATTGCAGTACATCTGCTAGTAGGTCTAACAAACATCATTCACAGCACTCCTGGAATGAAAAATAAACTCCACATGTTTAATTCAATGCAGGCTGTTCACTAAGAGGGTGTTCATCAATTAGTAACATGATGTTTTTAATTGCGGCTTTGAAGGAATTTAGGGAGCAGGTTTTGGCAAGCAGATATGAACTGTCAAGATTAATATTATATTATTCTGACCAGACGTTGGCACATCTTGATTCAGAAATCAGAGACCGCAGTCAATCAGAGCAGTTTGCACCAGCTGGGAACCTGCTCGGGAACATCCTGTAGATTTGTTAGACAGTCTTGACAGTCTTCTACTTTTGCATAAGGCTGTATATATCAAAAAGTTACAGCTAATATGAGTTATCATTTCAATAATATAACGCTAGGATTTTCTTCTACAACTTTAGTCTTATTTCCTTAATGCATATTTTGTGGGTTTAGGAATGATGATCAGTAGGTTTTTTCAAGTACACTATGCCAGAAGCCTGTGCCAGCTATTGTTCTGCATGCTATTACATTTAAATCATTGTTATGTTTATCATTTAATTTAATATATATCTGATTCTGTGGTGATTGCTTTAGCTCAGACAGAGCACCGAAGTCATGATGGTATTTACCGAAGTTCATCATCAGTGGCACATCAATCAGCTGTTTGGCAACCAGCTGACTAGCTGACTAGGTATATTTATACAGCTATACCTGGCTACTTTTACAACCTGGCTCTTCTCACTTTTACTCTGCTGATACACTGATCCTAACACTGTTTGCTGCTGCAACTTGAGCTCTCCACCCTCCTCCTTACATGCTATATTTTTGGTACTTGTAATTTACATAAGATTTAATGTTCATGTACAAATTTATCAACAGGGGAAGTAGTTCCAGCAAAATCTTTGTTCCTGCTTGGATGCTTCCTCAAAGAGCGGTGCCTTTTCTGCCTGTTTAACTGTATAACCATTTGCAAAAGATGGTGAATTTGTTGATGTGTCTCTGACTGAAACAGCCCTTTAGAGCATTCTGTTTCAATTTACTGAGAACCCACATTATTTGAACAACATTGTTGAACAAACCTGAGTACAGTGTGTTTTTCTTTTTCCCCATTTCTCCTATTTCACAAACAATTCAGTGAAGTCTGTGGTAAAGAGAGAAAGCAAGAGTCACAATTGTTTGTTGGACTTCAAACAGCAAAGTTGTTAGTGTGGTAGACTGGTTTAAAGAAGATATGGTCATTTTAAGTCTGTCTGATCTACTTTTGGAGAAAATAACCTTTGTACTGCCCTTCTTAGAAACTTTAAATTTAGCTTTGGCTTTGTGCTGTGATAGTTTTTCTGCACTCTGGAGATTAATTTGGCCCAAGACAGCTTCAGTGAGCTCTTATAACAGAATTTCAGACCACTGGATACCATGTCAATAGAACTTTCCTGGTGTGACAGTTTGAGAAACCCTGCCGATCAGATACGGTGGTTCCATTTCTATAAGCAAGGGTACAATAAATTTAATGATTTTTCTGATGATCCTTGAGAGTTTACTTTTTGCCATTGTACCGTTTACTCTGAACATACAGTTTATTCAGATAAATGAGACATTGATTTTCATACTGTATATGAAAACATTTGCATGTTGCAAAAACTAAGTCACATGTCATGTTATTAAACATAGGAAAGACCCAACTTAAAGGTCCTAAATGAAGACAAAAAACCAGTAAGGTTCATTGACTTGATCTGTGTGGAAATTATCAAATGTCAAATTGTCAAATGTAAGGTTTGCAGACCCTGACTTGAAAAAGGTTTCACACACAATCAAAACTTGGTGGTAGAATTGTTTGTACAGTATAAAATGTTATTATAATGTGATAATATTAAAACATAATGCAAAGCTACATTTCAGTAGAATAAATACGTCTGTCAATTTTACCTTTTAGGAGGATTCTTAGTTTATACTTGTTTAATGTCTTTGTTTCTCAATTTGATTGGCTCACTTCCCCAATACATGCTCAGAGTTAATTAGTCTTTATGTTTTCCCCAAACATTATGAAGCTGATTTTATGTAATCAGATAATTAGTGTCATCATTCTTTCACCAAGCACTAAATGTGCTCTAGCTCTATGTTTACTCTGTCTTCTGTAGGTAGTCAAAGTGTGTTTTTGTGCGTGTGTGTATCTGCAAATGTAAAACCAGGTGTAAGTGTTTGGTTGTGGTAGCACACGTTTTTTTTCCATTTTCATTTATGTTTATAGTCTATAAACATGAGTTTTGTCAGTAGCAGCTGCAGAGGACAGTCATCAAACATACTACATATTTTTTCTTTGTCTTTCATTGTCATAAACAAATCATCCACTTGAGGATCTGCCCCTCATTATTTTATAGCCCCCTCTACATGCATTCCTTGTATACTTTATTTCCATGCACCATAAATGCATTTCTCTAATTATGAGCGGGAAAGTTTGGTTTCAGTGATGAGACATAGGCAGCCGTTTTGTGTTATGTTGAAATACCTGTTCCTTCACGATAAGACCGCAAACATGTGCACACAGCCAATCCCTGAATGTTCAGTTCTCAAAGAGGATACAAGTGTCAGTCAGAATTGGAACTGCTGTTTAGTCTACTTTACATTTTCATGCTCCATCTTTGGGTCAAACCTAAAATTAACTGCTTGATAATCTCACTCACTCACTCACTCACTCACTCACTCACTCACTCAATCACTCACTCAAGTTTCATACCTTTTGAAGATTGGCCTTGTTTTCATTATGTCAGTATTTTGTCTTTATTCTCTGTCTGTCCTTGTTCAACCAGCATCAGTTTTCCAGCAATTGTTGTGGCTCAGTCTGAAGCTTTAGAAATCTTTAGTCTCTGTGTAATTATATTGTTGTTGCATTAAACTACTATTGCTATGGTATTTAGTGACTTATTAATTGAAGATGACGTCGAACAGATTGTTTTTGGCACGTAGTTATTGTATAATTCTGTTATTGCACACTCTCACACTTTTTTCATATTCTAGTATATGACCAAATCTGAATCTTTCCTCGAGGGGATAGCCAATAAGAGTATTCCCAAAACAAGCAAAACGTTTCTTTCTATCATTACCTATGTTTATCTATCCTCTGTTTCCACCACAATTAAAGCTATTTCCAGTAAAATATGTTTTCTTCTATGGTTGTACTTGTGAAAGTATCTAAATAATGTTCAATGTCTTATGTAATAAAACATACTGTATGTCTCTAACACTTTATTTGTGTTTCCAAAATTGGAGATGCAGTATTGCTCCTGCATAACAGATATAACAATCAAATGGAACAGGAATCAAGATACACCATCTCCCAGTATACTTATTGTGTGTAGATCCTCTAATATACTGGGGTAACTCTCATAGATAGTATAAAAGAGTTATCTTTTAAACCTCAAATCCTTGACAGTGCACTTTTGACTGCACCAACAACGGCTATACCTCAACAAGACCTTCAACCAGACATTTCAAGTGAACTGTGCACTCACTAAGGAGATAATGATGGCTGCTGTCATAGAAGTGACAGAATTACTTTGTGTCAAAAGTTTTGTTCTCACCCGTATGCTACTTTCCTGTCTTTGGCGCTTAGCCTAGAGCCCAGCATGGCTCCTCTTGAGTGGCCAGGGAAAGTGCTGAGTAACTTGGCCAGAGCCTCAGGGGCTCAGCCTGGGTGTTGCTGGCTTCCTGAAAGCATATCGATCTGGCTGAATGCTTGAATGCATCACTGGGTGCCTGCGCGTTGCTGGATGTCGGCTTGTGTGTGAAATTACGTTTGCTTATGGATTTGTGTGTTTGTGTGTGACTGTATGTGTGCTTATGTGTGTTTGGGTATTCCTGTGTGTGTATCTGTAGCACAGTAACATGCAAGCCTGTTTGACTGACAGGTTTGGGTGTTACTACAGTTGGCAGGAAGTTTTCTGCTTTTTTTTGTGTTTGGCTGTGAAATAGGTTGGCAAATATCCCTTCCTCTGCTTTGGCCAAAATAGACCTGCCATGAACTTACAGACTAAGGATGTCATGAGAACCAACACTGTGACACAAGTCGATGCCAAAATTCTGAAAGTGTGACAGTACTTATTTTTCTGTAGTACCGTAAGTACTGAAGGTAATGTGTATGTTGTACATACTGGAGATGTCATGTGACTGTTCAGCCTGGCAGACTGTCACCTTGTTTGTCAATTTAAACTATGCCTACCTCTTCACACTGGCTCTATAGAGATATTTGCATGCTTGTGTGTGTGCATGCACACATGCATGTGTGCTAGCACTGTGTGTGCAGGAGCTTGTGGAATTTCAATGGTATTGATGCCAACTACTAAATTTCTTGTATCGTGACATTAAAAGACAAATCTAAAGTGTGATTGGAGAAATAGGATGACAATGTCCCATCCACAGGGCACGAGGGGTCACTGAATGGTTTGATGAGTATGAAAATGATGTGAATCATATGCTATGACCTTCACAGTAACCATATCTCAAGAAGAAGATTTTGGACTGAAGTGTTAGATAGTACCCTATCTTTTCGAATAATGGTGTTCATTCCTCCACTAGAGTCTTTTAGAGTCAATGCCAAGGAACATTGAAGCTGTTTTGGTCATACATGGTTGCCCAACACCTTACTGAGACACTTTATGTTGGTTTGTCCTTTAACTTGTCACCCTGTATTTGAACATACGCTACAGGTGCACTGGTACAGCAGCACAGGCAGGATGTATCATTGGAGAGGCATGAAGCCAAAACAAATATATACATGATCACATGTCTAATCTCTGCACCATCTGGCATCTAATCTAAACTTGTGCATTCATCCTTACAAATGAACAATCACAGACTCCACCAGCACTGATGAATATACACAGTTCAGGTTTTAAAGTTCTGCATCCAAACACTCAATAGGTAATAGAGTAAATAACTAAACTCATACTCCTGGTCTCATTGTCCGCCCTAAAAGCTCTAGCTACTTATTTCAAAATCAAAGATGCCATCTTAAAGGCTGTCCTGACTTTCAAATCCGAAATTAAGATAGCACAAATTGCAGCTGGACTGAAAGTTACAGCTAATAATATAGAAGGCAAGAGATGATTTATTTTTTTTTAAAAGAACTCATTGTTCAGAGAATTGATTTTATTCATCTTGGTGTCATTTGTCTGTGGACCTAATGTGGAAATAATACCATATAAACAACAGGTTAACCAGAAACACAATAAATCACATGACTTAATTAAGAAACTGAGACCTTGTGTGAAGTTTTCTGGTGAGACCAGATTGTGACTTGAGGCTTGGGCACCACAAACTGTACAAACTGATTAAAGCCCATGAAGGCTGTGAGGCCGTGAAGCTTTTTTTTTGTCACATTGCCTATAGGAATGCCAATATCAGTTTCAGCTGTTGCATACTGGGAGCATAAGCCCCAAGCACTGAACCCTCACTGAGTTAAATAACCTGGTTGCTCAGCAATAATATAAATTATAATAATGTTTATTTATATAGCACTTAATGTAGTATGTAACTGTGTGAGTGCAGTAAGCTGCAACAAGCCCAGATGCTCTATAAGGAATGTGACAGCACTTAGTGAAATCATGTTATGAGGGGCAGAGGCATATCCGTGGATAATGAAGTGCAAAGCTAATACTTAATACAGTATGTAGTGTGTGATTCTTACTTTCTGAATATAATAAAAGCATACGTGTTAATAATGTTGTTTAATCAAATCAAATGAAAACAAATCATCATAGTGTCTTGATAGAAAAAAGAAACAGGCACAGTACTTGCTGCTCTGTGTGTGTAAACTTGTTCTTGCCAGAGTTCAGTGAATTATTTATTTTTTCATTCCAATTTTCACATCAGAACACTACGAAATGTTGGTAAATCCCTCAAGCAAAGTCTGCAACACCGCAGACTTGAGGAAAGTGTGCATAAAAGGCTCAAAATGTCCACGAGGAAGCCTTCAAGCACTTTCATAGCAGGACGGCCCTAAGCCCTCATGGACTTTTTGTGAAGCACATTAAGCACCAGGCCATTGACATGCATCATTCATGACTAATCAT
Source organism: Seriola dumerili (assembly GCF_002260705.1). Lineage (NCBI taxonomy): Eukaryota > Metazoa > Chordata > Actinopteri > Carangiformes > Carangidae > Seriola > Seriola dumerili. The sequence continues at coordinate 2,295,179 of NW_019174402.1, forward strand.
GGAAATTAACCAAAAACTACATGCTTTTACACAGGGTACACAGTCTGTAAATGTAATCCTCAGAATCAGAAAAAACTGGATGATCCCCGCAGAGAAATTTGTTACAATTACACAGCACACAGTTAGAAAAGACGAAATGAATAAGTAAAAAATTAAAAATGACTATAGATAGTAACATTAGCATACAACATGTCCAAGGTCCTATTTCCTCTGGTAGAGTAGGCCACAAACTGTGAAAGTGGGGAGAATCTTGTCCAGAGTCTCACGCTAACAGAGCGAATAACGTCATACACGGTTGCCAGGTTAACAAAGGGCTGGATGTGGAGCACAATCAAGATAGTGTGTAAGATCTCCATGGATATGATAGTATGGACGTAGCCCCATGGTTCGATGTCTGGGCTGCAGAAAGTTGTCATCTCTATTTTTTTTCACTGTCAGATTTATTTTTGTCTGCCTGAACCGTCTTAAGGTTGTGGATGCTAGTGATAGGATCCAGAGTATCTGCCATGACTGTGAAACACTACACTCACTGACGTCCCTCTGATTCTTCACTAAGGCTCGTCCATCTTATTGTCCAGTGATCCCACAGTGATCCCACATTACCCAAGATAAAAGAAGGAAAATACGCTCTTCTCCATCACTCTCTGTTGTCTGGACCCAGCTCTCTTACCTCATCACTGTATTCCCTCTCTGCATCCTCTCTGTGTACTCCTTGTGAGAAGATGCCATTTAAAAAAGTTACCAGTAAAAATATAAAGTTGTAAAGTATGACAAAAGAAGAAAGGTAAAAAGTTGAAAAAATAACAAAACCAGAAGGAACAACAACAACAGGCTGCATGCGTATCGCACAACAAAGCCCCAACCAAGTTTAACATCAGGTCCAGGGAAAGTGGTGGAAGTAGCAGCATCAAAATATAATATTTATAGCTCCAGTTAATTTAAAGTCAAGAGCACAGCACTGCTGCAGTACTCAGTGAGTGTCAGCGAGTGGTCACTGACACTCTTTCTATGACTCAGAACTTCCCCTGCTGCTCCTGTAGCGCCAGATGGTCTCTCAATCCCAATCATATGTTTCAAAGCATATGGAATGACTTTTGCCCTCTAGAATTTATTTTGGCACTGAGTTCAAAATGGCTATTTTAGGGCTGATTATCAACAGTGTGACCAACACCACCCTATTTTCACATATTACCCTGTGATCCCTCAAAGTCAAATTGATCAGGTGACATGTTCAGATTCCCATCACATTTTCCTGTGCCTCAATAACTGGTTGTCTGGCTGGTTTGCTGGTACATCGTAGTCAGTTTTGAGGCTGAGATGACTGACAGTCTTTATAGCAGTCTTGCAGAGCAGTTGGAGATCATCTGGGTCATTGTATTGGCTGCCTGGTGGCGCAGATAAATGACTAAGATCTTCATTTCTCTAATTTGCTGATATACCAATTAAGCACCTGCTGCACTGAGTATTGTCTTTTAATATCTGGCTTGCTAATGATGCTCTTATGCAGGTGTCTTAGAGTTACTGCATAGCTGTGAAACTGATTGACCATTTGATGTGTATTTATATGGCTATTGCAATGATTTTGTGTGTCTCCATTCTGCCAGGCTATCTTACTATCATCAGCTGGCATCCATCCCTGCCCCAGCCCTCTTTGATGAAATGCTTTGCCCTGCCACTGACAAACAAACACAGGCTGACTGAAGTTTGTTATGGTGCGAGAATAAGCCTCACTCACTCCCTTCAGATCTGTTACTGTGGTTAACCTTGTCAAGCTAAGCTTCTGGGGATCTCAATCATGTAGATATGCTGATACATTTTCACATATTTTCACATAAAAACTGGTTGAGGAGTGCAATGATGGGTTTTGAAATAAGAATTTAAATGAATTCACATTTAAGCAGATGTAACCTTGAAACAGGGAACTTCAAAGACCAAGCCTGTAGGCCTAAACATTTCCAGCTTGCATGTAGACAGCAGGATGTTTACTGTTGCTGTCAGAGTTATGAATGCATTTTATTTACTATGGAAAAACCTTGAACAGAATATTTTCACCAATGGGATGACAAATTTGCTGATGGGATGCATGAAATTAATTAAATTTAAGTGAACATTGTTTGCTTATGTTTACCTTCCTCTACTCCCTTTACACTGAGAAGCGCAGACAGGTTCACTCACTTAAATCATACACCAGCGCAGATATGACACTTAAATAAACGCATATGTGAGATGAATGCTTTTCCCGTTAGAAATGTGTGAAGCGCAATTCCCTGTCTTTATCTGCCTTAGGCCTCATTATGAAGTGCTGCTGGTAATAATGAGGATCTGATTTAGTGGGTTTTGTCTTATGTTTGGGTTTGTGACTGCGATTGAGTGACTGAGCGGAGAGGAGTCAGTCTGTGACTTTGTTTGCATCCCGATGAACACGGATGATTATAAACAAAAGTATTGCAGGCCGTCGGGGGGAAATACACTTTGCAATTATTGCAGAGAAAAGATGCTCAGAAAACCTTGTTAAATCTAAGCCCAAGGTTCTTTCTTATTCGCCTTTTTTTGTCAAGGATGAATATTATGATTGCAAATATCCTAGTTAAATAAAACTGTGAGAAAACCTCAGGCAGATAGATGGATGGATAGATCGTTAAGTTGAAATTTCCAAAGTCCTTGTTCCATCAGGTAGATGAATTACACTGCAGCAATTTAATGCTGCATGCAGTTAAAGAGCAGCAACTCTCATCATTGCAAATGTATTCTGTTTAGAAATTACTCAGCTATTTAGCATGGCCTGTCTCTGACAATGAAGTCACAGCATCTGGAGCAATGCTGATTTCTGCAGCTGAAAATCCACCTGTGCTTAACATGTATCATAACATCTGGCCAAAACTAAGAAGCAGGGCTGAAGCGTACTTCAATCATAAGTGGCTGCTGCCTACAGTGGAGACATTTCTTTTAAAATAGTATACAGTCCACTTTATGTTCCCTTGGTTATTGGTGATCTTTGCCATGCTAAGGGTCTGTCAATCCACCGCATTCATCCAGACTGAAGTACCTCAACAACTATGGGATGGGTTGCAATGACATTTTGTACGTATATTTACGGTCTTCAGAGAATGAATCCTGCTAACATCGCTGATCCTATGATTCTAATACCACCATGAGGTTGACTTTTGAAATACAACAACTGTTACATCCTATTACCATAGGATTTAGTGCACATATCCATGGTGTCCAGAGGATGAATCCTAATGACTTTGCTTATCATCCGAGGTGTGTATTGTTGTTTCAAGTAAAAATCTCTCCTTGACTATTGGCTGGTTTGTGATTTATAAAAACAAAAAAAAAAAAAGAAAAAAAAAAGTCATTCATGTCCCCCTCAGGCTGAATTGTAATGACTTTAGTAATGCCTGGATATTTAAGCATTTAACTCAAAGCACTGCTAGTACCTAAACACAGCCTCACAGAGCTAAGTCATGGTCTTGTTTAAAAGGTAGATAATGAGAGGAATAATGATAGGATGAAGATTTGTAGCAGCTTTGGCTAAGTGGGATTTGAAGACAGTTGTACTGTATGTGACCATGATACAGTTCACGTGGAGCTGTTCGAGCATCAATTATGCCAGATAAGACCTCTGGTGTTAGCTTTAAATGAGACTCACAAGGTGAGCATAACCCTGAGTCTGGAGTGAAAGAGCACTGAGCTGGCCCTCATTATTTCACCATGATTACTCTATCTCTCACTCACTCACTCTCTTATTTCTCATCTGTCTCTTTTACTGATTTTCAGTAGCAGAAAGAGACAAACAGCAACCTCAGTGTATGCACAACACTGAATGAAGCATCTCTGGATGTTGACTGTGATGATGAGGAGTCTTAACAGATCAATGTAACAAATCAAATCACCAATCCAGTTGCTATATTTAGCACAGCCCCAAACAAAACCTCTTCATGTACATGGTGAATGATGGTGATTCTGATTTAAATGAGATGACTGTGGTCCCAGATAGCTTCGACTTTGCACTGTTTGTAGAATGACTTCAACTCAGCTGCTAAGCTGTTAGTGACTGATTTATTTTGTAAGTGCCAGCTTATCATAATCAGCTTTTGCACATTTCTAAGCTGGTGATTCAACACAATCTCTGAACCTCAAGTAAATAATTTTAAGAATGTCAGTGCTGCACAGTGTAACTTCTCCACTGTTTGACAGTTTTTGTTGTATCTTAAAATAGAAAATAAAATGCTAACAATAGAAATATGTTTCACAGGGCATAAGTTGATGGTGACATTCTATAGCCTTGTTATTGTCAGAACACTCGAGGGACTCAATGTGTGTCATGATTAGCTAGTTATTTTCTGTTGGCTGAAATGAATTGTACATCATGACAAAGAGGTGCTCAAAAGGTAAATAAATAAATAATAATAAGATATTGTGAGAATAAGGAGATAAACAACTTGTTCTGCACTCATCAAAAGTTAATAATGTTGTTTTAACAATCTGAAATGCAGTCACTTCCTTTTTAATGGACAGTACCATCAAAGGTACATTTCAAAAGCTGTTGGTCTTCACTGCTGTTTTGTGTGAGACAGTAATGAACCTTGGGTAATCTGGGTAAGAAAAAGACAAATGTCCATCTGGCTTCTGATACAATTTACAGAACTGATAAAGCTTTTGTCAGAACTTTGTGTGAGTGGTTCTTCAGGATTTGAGTGACGCTGCATTTATGCAATGTCGGCAGAATGGGAAGAACAGGATTATTTCAAGGTGGTTAGCCCTACAGTGAAATTTGAAGTTACACCAGGTAAACAAGCTAAACTAGCTATTTTTGTTGTGTATATTTGTAGCAATTACCAAGTCAAACTAGATTGAAAAACACTGGATTTTATTTTGTTGTAACTGCTAGTGGTGCTGCATTTTCAGCTTTTTCCTCAAAAGTTTGTTGAATTTTCACCAAGTGGAAGATATCGTCGATGTCAGAAAATCCCCATATCAATATCATATCATTATATGAAAAGAATGCAGCATGAAACAATGTCTCCTACATTACGCTTACTACTAATTTGTCTTATCTGTTGCATTTTGTCAGGAAATGCACTTCCTGTCTCGATATTGTTCCCTCGCAATGTGTTTTGAGTGAAGAAGGTGCTACGTTTTTGTCATTTGCAGGGAGGTGGTTGGAGTGATGCTGGTCATACAAAGCGGTCCCCATGTAGGTTAAAGGAATGAAACTAAGGCTAAGGGTTGGTTTCTTTTGTGGTTTCTTTTACATATTCTCAACATAAACATAAAGACTTGCAGATAGATTCATTAGCAACATTTTGTCATGAGAGTGGTGTTATTTGTAACAGTAGGTCACAGGGGGTCAAAGTTCAACTGATGCTTACACTTTACAAATCTTGGTTGATCCAACATCTTGTCAGGACGTTTTCTCTGTTTTCCTTTCGGAGTTTGGTGTACATTTCAGAATAATACAGCCACAAATAATGTTCTGGAAGAGCACAGGAAACTAAATTTTGTTTTACATTTTCCTCTTCAAGGCATCATCACATTTGTTTCTCAAACAAAGTGGTTTCTTTACACTGTCACCAGGGTGGAATTGATTTCAGTTTCTGGATGTCCTCTATGTTTTTTGTACAATAGGGTTTGCTAAATGTGACACAATTTACCATTGGACACGTATATCATACCTGCAGTCCTGCATGCATAAATGTTAGTATGCACAGACCACAATTACACTGACAAATGCAATATATACAGTTCCCCTGCTCTGAGTGACATGAAAAATACCATTTGGTTGGCTAGCAACTCAGATTCTATACACTGCCCTGTTTCACCTGATGATTAACAATCCTACATCTGACAAATTGGGATTGGTTGGAGTGGCAGTAAAGGTGGAGGTAGGGGGTCTTAGTCATGCGTTAAACCCAAGATGAATGATTCTGCCAGCAAGACCCCCCTAGTTGGCAAAATCTGTCAAACTGTTATCTTCTTAGATGAATAGCCCAAGCCTTGTTACCATTGAATCCCAGTAATGGGTCTTATACAATGCCCTGTGATCGGAAACTCTTGGGTAAAATGCAATTCAGGGTGTAAATACATTTTTAAAAGCAGTTTCCTCTCTTATGCCAGGTGATTATTTGAGAATGGTGTTCTCCTGAGCCTTTTTTACGAGGCTGAGCACACTCTGTCTGGTTAGACACGGCAGCTATCAGCTCAAACACACCCGTGCTACCACCTTTGAGATTACTGCTCTGATTCCCATCTCTCCCATCATGGAGACTTGACATTTAGTTACAAGAGAGAAAATTGTCTTCAAAACACCTCAGAGGAAAACTTCAGTACCTGACAAAGGAGGGAAAAAAAATCTAATTTATGGGCTGACAAAAAGAGTGGAGCCAATGTAAATACACATGGATAATGTTTGCTGTCGCAGTATGTTTCTTAATCTTTGAGATGCAGAAAACATGATTGAATATTTGTGTGTAGGTGCTTTGTTTTCATTACTGATGAACATTTTATGTTTGATCTTGTAGAACGTAACTGATGTGACTGAGTATAAAGCTTACATTTAGTTCTTGATGCAGAAAGTTATTTATCTTCATGGAAGGATTTTATGTTACATTTCTGACAGACATCGCTGGATGTTGCATGTAATTTGTAAGACACAAAATGTGCAAAAAGAAAGGTGTAGATTGTTCTGTAAATTCAATTTTGTTTCTGAATTTAATTCTCACTTGTAATTACTAAACACGTCGTGTATACATTTTTTTCTAAAAGCTTAAATTAGAACTTTGAAGTGGTGTTTTTGGTGCTAAGAAAGCTGACGGAATAGGCAATCAAGCCTTAAATAACCATGGCCCTGTGTGTCCGAGTTTCTGGTACATTTGCTATTCACAGGCTCTACGGGAGGTTCTGGACTGAAAGGAACTTGAATGTCAATCTTGAGGAAGAAGTTGCACCCCCACCCTCCTTCTCCTCCTGAGGCATCAGTGAGGGATTTTGGAGACCCTAATCCATGTTGTGCAAAGTTGTTTCAACCCTGAGCCAGCACTCTGAAGAAAGAAAGTGGGTGCGTGGTGGTGCTGGTGGTGAGCGGGGGTAACTTGCGTTCTGTCATTGTTGCCTGACTTCAAAGCCGCCAGCTCACCATGCTCTCTTCTGAAATTCCCCAAAACCTTACAACATTAGAATACCATCAAACACTCTCCGGCTGCCTTTGAAATGCCACTGACACTGTTTGGCGCAGCAATTTGCAGGCTCTAATGAGCGCGCCCATGTTATTGAAATAAATCTGAGGCTTGTAATGGGAATGGAAATGAACACATCTTTCATACTTTGGCTTAGAAGTGAGAGTTAAACATTGAGATGGAGCCTTGTTTTCTTCGAGAGTAGGTTGTTGACTTTGTAGCTCTTACTCAGTGCTCATTGTAGCCTTGCCTTTCCGGCCATTTTCTTTTTTATGATTGTCCTTTCCCTTGTTTTTTCTCCCCTCCCCCTATTCTTCACTCCGTTATTCTTTTCATCCCCTCACCCAGATGGCAGAAAATGATTCTGTCCAGAGGGAAGATCTTAAAATGTCTGCAGTGAGAATGATAAAAGAAGCCAGACTAAACAGTCACAAAGGTTAAGTGCACTAAATGAGAGCTTTGATAGACTTCAGTCTATTGATTTTATAGTGAGAGCAGCACTAACCATGGACTTGATTCCCATTTCTCTTGTGTGCTGGCATGATGGGAGATAGACGTGTATGGATTGCGTTTAAATCAGACATGCAGCCCTTGTCTCTACATGGTAAAATGATGGGAAGAGTGGAGGGGTAAGTAGACATGGAAATGAGAGCAAGTGGGTAGTTAAAATGTTTTTGGGGAAGATGAATTAAAAGTTAAAATCACGTAAAGGTCGGCTTTGTGTTAATGCACTAACTGGCTCAACTGAATACCCTCGCCTTGACTGTCTTGCATTAACGCTGATCAATAAAATCAGATGTAGTTGGATAAGTAAAGTTGCAAACTTGAACAGCTACTTTGTCAGAAAAGTTTACATTGCAGCCAAAAACATTCAAACATTTAATAACAATAATAATTAAGTCAACTAATAATTGCCTTATTATTTTTATTTTTTTTATGAAACTGGGATATTGGATATCATGCTGCATGCTGTGCAAGTAATTTTATACACAACAGCAGGACACAGTGAAGTTTGTTACTTTGCTTAGAAGTTGGAGTAATGAAACCCCTCAGCAGCAGCTCCAGTTAATGCATTTTTGAGTCAGTAGTAAAAACATTGCATTTCATATGACTGCTTCACAATTAAAGCCACCCAGTGTTATACCAATGTAGTGCATTTAATGTGAAGCAGCAGCAGCAGCAGCAGCAGGAAATGGTTTGTTTGCATTAGCAGTAACTTAATACAGCTCTCATACTGTTAGAATAAACAGTGACATTGATATCAATGTGATTTGTAAAAGTATTGCTGCATCCATGCATCTTTTCGTGTAAATCCCTCATGTGTAAGAGTCCACCAGAAAGAATAGAAACTACAATTAAGACACGTAATTACATAATAAATTCATTAACTGACTGTTGTTGAAAACAAATAGTATGAGAAATTGGGTTTTGTTTCATGAAATTCTTAAGGATGGTAACTTTAAAGAGCAAGTATTCCCTGAAAACAGTTTTAAAATAATATTTTTGGCTGTTTTTTCACAAATACAATACTTTGTTTGGTTGCCATCCACTAATATTGATCCTGCATTTTTACAGGAAAACTGTAGGTCAGACTATTTGTGCATATATAAACTATTTGTATTGCAATACATTAAAATACATTGTATTTGTAAGGCAGTGACCATTTGATCATCAAGACATTTACAGTATATTGGTTTTAAGTTTTAAAGAGCTGGTTCAGCAGAGAAAGCTCGCAGTCTTTGTACTGTGTATGTGAACTGTGCTTTATACTCAGAGAGACACCACTGATCCACAAGGTACTCAAAGATGACCTCTCAGTCGCACTGTGAACAGGAAAGAGAGACATTCAGATCGTTTGTGAAGAATTTCCTTCACCTGGTCATGAGAAATCACCAAGTTGTCAGTGTTACATTAACATTAATAATGATGTCCATATGGAATATCCTTTACATCATGTTTCAATTTGCAGGAAATATTTGATTTCAAACAGAATTCTCAAAAATACTCAAAAATAAATAATGAAGACTTATATAGGCCACCATATGTCCGTGGCAGGAACTTGGAGGCTTGAAATTATTTTGCACTTACAGACCCACACTGAAAGTCGTACAGTCCCATGTGATTCCTGTTGCACTTGCTTTGGTAATGAACAGCACATGTACACATCCACTTACTCCGGGACCCAACAGCATGAAGTATCATGGGAGGCTGAGGTAAGGAGGAGGCGAAGGATGAGGAAGGGGAGGATTGTCAGGGCTGAGGATGGGGAAAGACATGGGGATCATGTTGCGACACCAAGGGGAGTGTGCGAGAGAGATAAAGAGAGGATGAACATGATCAGAGGGGATAAAGCCTGGTAGAGTCCTTGGCGATATCTCCCTCAGTCAGAAAAGACAAGCTCACATGTGCACACGTCACATGCACATTACTTAAAGGTGACACTTTTCTTCTCCTGTACCTTAAATCCTTTCCTCCTCCTCTAGCCCTGGTCCTCTAGCAAGTGGGTGCCACAGCATTCTCTGTACCAAAAGCAACAGTCCTGCAAGAGCAAGTCAGACACATTAATACGTATACAATGCACAGCAAGTTATGCAGTGGGTCATAAATATTGCAGCAGGTTTGTGTGAGTAAAGATAACTGACTTTTATTGTAGCCTAGCTGATGGAGCCATTCAGAATATTCTACTCTTCCTTCGTGGTATCTGCTTATCTTCAGGGCTTTCGTTTATATCTGTGAAACACTTGTTTTTGTGGATCATTTTGCAATTCCTCAAATTCTTCTTTACAGTGCAGTGCATATTATAGTGAGAATGTGTCATATGGCAGATTTTTCTTGACATTTCTGTTGTTATTTCTGTTGTATTTTGTTTACAGTGAAGGCATAACATCTACCCATTCTGTGTGTTTCTTCCAGTGGAGTTTGATGACTGTGCGGGGAACGAAGACGTAACGTTTGAGGTGTCGGACCCCAGCTTCCAGGTGGACGGGGATCTGAATTTGGTTCCACATCAGGACGTCCTGTACAGCGGGCCAGTCCTCTTCATCCATGGGGTCAGTGCACATACAGATGACATGGCACAGGTGGAAATCATTGGACTGCCGGTTCAGTCACAGCACACTCTAAGGGTGAGTAGAAAATTCTGTGTATGTGTTTGTGTTTAATCAGTTTTTTTGTTTACACTTCATCAGAATTGAAAAGGTTATGCTTCATTTAAGACTGAAAAGGTTACTGTAATTTAGTATAACTGGACATAATATAGACTTGATTAAATAACATTGCCTGTGGGTGAATAAGAGGATTTACAACATTTTTTTTAGTTCAACATTTTGTTTGGATAAACTTATTTGTTTCCTGCCAAGATTTAGAGGACAAGGTTGAGACCACTGTCTGTACTGCAAATATAAATGTAAAGCCAGTAATTGGTTAGCTTAGCTTGGCACAAAGACTGGAATCAGGGAGGAACAGTTAGCCTGGCTCTATCCAGGCTAGCTAATATCTTAAGTGTTTCATCGGTATAGAAACCGAAGTGTAAACAAGACCTGTTGCAGTGTTGTTTTATTTGTATTTCTGTACAGATAAAACAAATGGTTAGTCGGTTGCCCTGCTGTCTGGCTTGGCTAGCTATCACAGACTCATGCTAGTTTGTTTAATTTATAATTCCAAAAATTGTCCTCCCTACATGCAGGCAAACCTTACTTGTGTGCAACAATGACAGAAAGTAAGTGGACTGTACAGTTAACTGTTACACAGACTGTTATGTTGATGTTCAGGAAATGCAGTAGTTTGTGTTGTTAGCCCTAAGTGCCTGTTACTATCAGTTACTTGGTGGTTAATGATGCTAATATTAGCTAAAGCGCCTTGTTAAATTACATCCATCCATTCATTAGCTGTAGGGTCATAGGGGGGCTGGAGCAAATCCCAGCTGACATTGGGCGAGGGCAGGGTCGCCAGCCTATCACAGGGCTGACATATAGAGATGAACAACCAGTCACACTCACATTAACACCTATGGGCATTTCAGAATTGCCAGTTAATTTAATGTGCATGTGTTCGGATTGTCGTAGGAAGCCAGAGTACCGAGAGGGAACCCATGCAGGAACAAGGAGAACATGCAAACCCCACATAGAATGTGGTCCGAACCCAGAACTACTTGCTGTGAGCAGTATAATGTAAACCCACATTCAGTCTCCCTGTCCTAATCTGACCCTCCCATTTTGGTGAAAAACTCCTTTAACATCTAAATGCTCCCATACAGTAGCTTCAGTTTTCCTCTACAGAGTTGAGAGTAGTATCAATCTTCTCATGTAACTTGTATCAATCCTCTCAACAACTGTTAAAATATTCCTGTAAAAGAGGAGAGAAGATGGGAAGTTTAGCATGTAAGGTTAGCTAGAGATGTAAAGACAAGCACTGGATGTCATTCACAAAACATTCATACATTAGTGATCTTAATTGCAAATTAAAAACGTTAAAAACTAAATTCATCAAACGTTCAGAGGCATCTGTTGTCAATTATATTAATGCATATGTTGATGAATTCTAATCAGTCATAAATGCAAGGCATATTCATGCGACCTTAATTATCATCAATTAACATAATTGCTCCACCTCAGAGATGCCATATTAGGCTGTTGGGAAACACACATAATCTTTGAAACCAAGTGGACATTTAAAGAAAGATAAAGGCAAAATAACTGAGTTGATGCAGATATAATGGTAGTACTGAGCATCATTTAAAAAAAAAAGCCTTCTATTTTAAAACAAGCACAGGCATTAGAGCCTCAGTAAAAATATGACATATGGACGGAGAACACAGAGAGGGTGATTGATGTTACATCCACCAAGAGATCCACATTACAAGTTAAAAGAAAGGAGTTTGATTTACTGAAAAGGAACTTGTGAAAGCTGCTGGAGGAGGCCAGGAGAACAGCTGCTGCTGTGCTCTGCCAAACCTATGAGCATATCGTGGCCATCACCAGAGATGCGTCAGTCTCTAGCACTGTTGCAGATGGCAGCAACAACTCAGCCAAGCACTAAATCTGTCTGCAGGCGGACGACGAACTTAATGTTTGATGATAGACAGCCTAGATTATTGATCCAGTTTACCAACACTTAAAAATCTTTAGCTCTTGTGAAAGTGCAAAACACTTTGGAATCTCCCAGTGAAAGAGAAAGACTTGTGAAGTCTCTGGGTCCACTCTGAATTTCACATGTGCTTTACACATGCTCTGAGTCAATCTGGTGCAAATCTTTCTTGAATATAAGAATAAACCGGAACCACTTAAACTCCGTTGATTGTGTACATGCTTAGTTTTTTACGCATGAGGTCACATGGAAGGGAAGGTTTGGGAGAGAAAACAGTTTTCTACATGTTTTTGCACCAGGCTTTGGTGTATGAAGTATTACTCTGGCCAGTTCCTTTTGAGAGAATGAGGATCTGGCCATTAAGCCTGCTATGCTTCTCTGCAAATGTGTCCCTTTGTTTGTGTTATCTACAGAAATTTATTTCTGTAGCCAGCAAATTGACTGCCTTACAAAACTGTGGGCACCTGAATAAACACCATCGTACCTCATTCATATCCTCCACATACCTCTGTTTAGTCCAAATACACAAAGTCAATTAGGAAAAGTTTCCAGGGACTGCAGGTTCAGTTGGAGCTCCCTTCCCCTCTCCGAGATCATCTGTCTTCCTACTGCAGTGCTCAGTGTCCTGCTGCTACAATTCCTCCAGCCCCAAGCTTCATCTGGGGTTAGCTCTAATTTGTTTATGCCTCTCCCATCATTTATTTGGTTAGGTAGTCCATGGGTGTTACCTTGGCAAGTCACTGAAGATATAAGTGAATTAGCCTTTGGCAAGTTATGTGTGGGAAGTGAGGTTTCTAGTGGCTAACGTGCGGCCCGTCCTCTGCATGAGTGTGTTTGCTTTTTATGAGACACTTTTGTTTGTGGACCCCTTTCACATGGCATTTCATTTTCAGTGCAATTATTAACAGTTGTATTAAAAGTCTGATGAATAGGAGTTCTCTGTGTATTTGAAATGATGTGTAATATTTAATCAACTATTGAGCATTTGAAATATTCTCATTTCCTCAAGGTAAATTGTAGTTTATCACAGCTTGGGTCTTATTATTATTATTATTATTTTTTTTCACCTTTGGCCATCATTTGTATGGGTTATGATATAACTGTATTGATTGAAATGATTGTTGAGATCTGGGAACATGGTGCAATTGCTACAATGGAGTCTGATGGAGGAAAAAACAGCAAGGACAGCTTGCGACTACTGTGGTTTTGCAACAAACTTGCAAAACTACAGTAAGATCCAGGTTGTATTTAGTGGGAACTGTCCTTTGAGGGGTAGAACAATATTTGGCCTGGGACAACAAAAAAAACCATTGATAGTTGGAATATACAGTACATTTTCATACAGTTTTCACCATTTTGTCTTCCTTGAATTCTAGCTGTAAGCTTGACATTTCTGCTGAACTATTTTATCTTTCCTGCGGACAAATGCTTTAATCTCTCTCTCTCTGTCCTAAAGTAGAGTAACTGGTAATTGGAGAGCACACCCAGTCACAGTCAAAAGGTAGAGAGAAACAGAGATGAATAAAGATTGTTGGAAGATCGGGGCAGAGAGAAAGACATCCTGAAGCTAATAAAAGCATATGAGAGAGGGAGAGTCCTCAGGGTGTTTAAAAGCTCTCATTATTTCACTATCAATTAATCTGCAGAAGCTTCTCAAGCTCTGGGACTCATATCATCACAAAATCTATTGTTCCTTTCTCTGTCCATATCCTGTACTAGCCCCACACTCCCCCACCCTGCGCCTCTCAAGTGACCCATCAAACACGTGTTCAGAGCAGCAGCAGCTTCTAAAGAATCTGTAACTAACTCATGGCATATTTAAAAGCTTGTTTCAATAAGCCAGGGGTTTGACTTGTGGAATGACAACACTGACTGCACTGGGATGCTGAGTTTTAAATCTCCAATCTGAGATAGTGCTCATGGTAGTCAGGATGCCTTGATGCTTTTTCCCAGTCTTTCAATTATTGTACCATAGAGCAGTTTTCTTATCGAAATTGTATTTTTGTAATGAAATCTCTTTGTTATGCTCCTGTAAGTGAAATTTTGTATTTGCCCAACCCTCCCTTTGTTTCCTCTCTAACTCAGAGTGGAAACATTCCATGGTGAATTTATTGGTATAACAAATGGTATTGTGGCAGAAAATATTGGCTGGTGATAATTGATAAGTGCTGTGAACGAAGGTGGAGAGAATCAGTTTTTAATTCCTTGGTGAGAGCTGTTAGTTTGCTGTAACACAGGCCCAGAGGGAGAGAGGCAGCTGATGAATGATTTCCTATTATGAGCAAAACTCTGAATTCAAAGAGTAATTTATTCCCCCTTTTTTTGCAACCGATCAATATGTGAATTAATGGAAGAATGCATTTCAATTTAACAAATGCATGCTCCAAGATATGGACTTTTTTGTGTGTGTTATTCTGTGTTGTTTTGGTTGTGTTATGCAGAACAGCAGTTATGCAGAACATTTTCTTTCCTTCAGGGGGCATAAACAGGCACCATTCAAATGTAACAACTGATAAGAGGCAAAATAATCTGAGTCCAAAAGCCTATTTATTTTGCTTTTGTTATGTTTCATCCATTTTCGCGCACTGAATGAAATGTAATATTGCATCCTGAGCAAAATCCTCATCCTGCAATGACAAATAGATTTTTCTAACCAAGCTTCCAATGTTCAGTAAGGCTTTCTGGGGATGACTAAGATGTGACATCTTGCAACCACAGCACAACAGCTCACATTATACAACCCAACACAAATAATCTTCCTCTCTCTGTCTGCTTCCCACTCACACTATCTCTCCTTAGCTTGTTCTGTAGCTGTCATTTATTAATTCTGTTTACTGCCTTTGTCTGTTGTCTGTCTCTTTTACATTAGTTCCTCCTCACCCTCCATCTTTTGCTGAAATGGTTCTGCTAACTTAAACATTTTTTCTTTGGCTTTATGTGTGGGAGCTAGCACTGGAGAGGAAACCAAAGGTTTAACGTCATGTTTATTACAAGAGCAGCAAAACAACAAAACAAAACGCCTGACTGTTTTGTCCGAGTTGATGATAGTGTTGTTTGTGGTAGCATAGGCAAGATAAAGGAGAAAATAGTTGTGGTGTGAGGAGCAGTGATGGCTGGCATTAGGGGAGTGACTCTGGGACGCCAGTGATCACTGTCTAGCCTCCTGGAGGTGTAGTGGGACCAACTAGATGAAACACTGGTGAAAGGAGGTTCCCACCTGATGACCCCAAAGACATGTTAGCTATCACTGCTCATTAGTCTGTGTAGCTGAATTAATAGTTATCATAGGACTTAGGATGTTAAGCTTAGGGAGCTATTCACTGAGTCTGGTCCATTTTCTGTAGCACAAGTTTCTTGTGTTTACCTTTTTAAAAAAAAAAAAAAAAAAAAAAAAAAAAGAGCAGCAAAACAAACCTTCACCTTCAAATTATTGATGCCTCTAATTTTAAAAAAAGCTGTGCTGATTGTACATAGGCTTTGTCTCACATACGGTGAAATACTATAAAGAGGGAATATAACATGAAAGGTGTAAAGATGTATTGGCAAAGACAAACACCTTAACTGCATTTTGATGAGACCTTCTGCCTAATGGTGTTTTCATTATCATTATTAGAAAGGCCAAAAATGTAGCCCCTACTTTATCAACTGGAGAAACAAACTATCATATCAAATCCCATCAGTTACATTTCATCTTGGGATTTGATCCAGTCCCTCTTCCACCAGGATATCAGTAATTCACTGTTCATATGTATGAATGCAAACAGCCAAATTGCTTTTGTATTTTTTTTTGTCTTCATTTAAGGGATTGAGTACACAACAGGAAGCTGATTATATTTTATTTGATTTAATTTTACTTCATGTCCCTCACAGGAGTCAGAAGACAAATTAGGTATAAACAAATTTCTAAACTAATGTTTTCAGGAATGATTTAAAAGCAGTTTCTGAAGAAAGAAGACTCACAACACTGCGATATTACAATATGAAGGTAGTGTTGATTTTCAGCCTTAAAGCCTTGCTTTGGGTCACCAGGATCCAATTTAGGTAAAAAAGAGTCTGAAAGGTCGAGGATACAGTACTGTGAACATTTTTGGAATGAATCCTAAAATAAGGTGACAAGTGAAATAGAGAAGCTAAAATTAAATTAGGAAAATGATGCTCAGGTTTCTCAGATTTAGTTAAAAGCTTACCTCCTGGGTGCTGTAGTAGCTGCAGATGAGAGAGAATTTTGACTGTGATGGAAGTCAAGGGAAACATGGATCAACACATGGATGACTTTTTCAGGTCAGCAGAGGATAACAAAGACATTATTTTAGAAATGGGTTTCATGGAGAATAAACTGAGAAAGTTTCCTGATAATCAAATTCTGTTGGTTGAAAAATTAAGGTTTATAAATACAGATTAAATTCCTGTGCAACGGTGAGGGTTGATAAACTGTGTCTTCCCCAATTCACACAAACTAGCAGTTTAAACACACATTTGTCATGTTTTCTTTCTCGGTAATGGGTTTTAATCATTGCTGTAGTGTATTTGACCATGAGATATTCTTTCAGCAATGTCATTACGTATATTAATTTTTCACACATGAACCATATAAATGAAAGCAAGTGAAAGGACTAAGCATTTAATTTGTACATTATTTGTGCAAGTAGGTTGTATTTAGATCTAATAGGGAGAGTTTTGAATGACTTCATTTAATAATGACTTTGTTTTGAAACAGTTGGACTATTGTCAGTGCACACTCCACACCACTATCTGCATATAAGATTGCACACACATAATAGCTTTGGCACAATATTAATTAATTTGGCTAATTAAACATTTGAAATAAGCATCAGTCATGAGTGTCTTGCTGTATTCCGCTTGACTAAGATGAAAAGTGTTTATGATTTGTTGATTACACTTTAACAAAGTGTGAAACATTGTGCTGTCAACACTCGCATTCAGGGACATGTTATCAAGCGAGTGTAAATGTATTGTTTTGTACATATATAATATACTCAGTTGTCAGTTTATTAGGTTCACCTAGCTAAAACAGATTACATCTAATACAACAGTCCTGCAATAAATCCGACCTTCATGATGGTTGTAATGTTGAGTTTTTAATAAAATTGTTTGATTCACCTATAATTTGCTGATTCAACTGTATGATCATTTTGTAGTTCGTGGTGCTGTTGAACTGAATTGCAGAGGTGTTTCTGTTATTTAGCCTACCATCATTTATGTAAATAGGGATGACAAAATAATAGACACACTTTTCCTTGTAATGCAATCCGTTCAAAACACCACAAACTGCAAGTGACCATAAAGGTGAATCAAAACAGTTTCAGCACAAACTGAACATTATAGCTGTCACAAAGGTAGAGTTTATTTTAGGACTCTTGTATTAGAATGCATTAGTTTTAAATAAGTGTAGCTAACAAACTGCCAAGTAAGTGTACATACTGCTGACACTAACATAAGTGAAGTTAACTGTGTGTTAGGAGAGCTGACTGATTGTCTGGCCTGGCTGCATATCCAAGAATTTATTCCACATTGAATAGCTGGCCTTGATATTATCCATTTCTCTCCTGGTCTCCAACACATTGTCAGAAATGAGTAATGGCACTTCTCAATATAGCATTGAGAGTGAAAATGGCAGAATGGACAAGGACGTGACTTTGCTGCCACAGTAACTCTGCACTCAGATGACAATGATAAAGGCTCCATTTTTCCCTCCCTCCGACACACACACACACACACACACACACACACACACACACACACACACACACACACACACACACAAAAGTACAGTATACAATGTATTCATGTAAACACATATGCACCTGGGCATCCCTGCTCTTTGTTACCACTCACTGGTCAAGTGTATTAAAATCTTCTTGGAGGAGAGAAAATCTTTTCTTTTGTAATGATACTTTCAACTCAGTACACTGAAATGCAATAATGATCATTTGAGGGACAGAGACAGAAAGAGAAGCAAATGTATTAAGGCTGGCTCAGGGTTGATGGTGCAGCAGTAATTTATGAACAGGACACATTAAAGATTCATGGCTTCCTTCTCTTACGGTGTCACCAAGCTGTAAGAACACTATTCATCACACATGCACACTGCAAAAGAAAGTGAGAAGAGAAGTTATTGCTAAGTGAGAGGAAAGAACAAGGGAGAGCTGCAAAATGGTAGGTAGAGAGGTAGGTGAGAGGGAAGAAAGTAGGACTGTATGTTATTTTACCTGGCATTGGAAGGGCAAATGTCTGTGTACAACTAAACATCAGTATGTCTCCCTTTCCACCTGCAGAACATTAATGGGGTTGAAAGTGCCATCACTCCCTCTCCATGTCCACTGTATGTCAGCTCAGAGAAGACTTTGATTTGACAGCATGATTTATCCTAGCCCTAACCCCTGCCATTTGTCCCCAGATCCAGCCACTAAAAATACCTCATGGTGCCTGTTTGCCTCCCAGCTTTTCTTCCCCTCCTTTACAAATATCACACACAGCTGAGACCTGTGCATGATGGGATTGATGTGCTCATCCCTGGGCTTCAGACTCAGGCTGGATTTTAACACGCCGTGTTTAAAAGTCCATCAACTCGCTTGTGAACTGGTCACATATATATATACACACACCACTGACTTTGCTCTTTAGACACAAAATAGGTCATATAATCGCAAACAGTTTTGTGCAGTGTTCTGTTTAACTACTTCACGTCCAGTTTTAGATTTCTGTCTTTGACATTTGGAAGGTCAACCCCCAGTGGGTTTGATAAGAGTGGCCATTTCAGAGACCACTCAGTGTGTCTTTGGGTTGTTCTGGTCGGGTTGTTTTTTATGATTACTGTTTAATTATGTTCTCTCTGACCATCGTAGCTGGGGAGGGTGGAGAGGTGAGGCGGTTAGTGGAGTGTTTGCTGGATATCGGCGGCAGCATTGCCCTCTCTGTCTGAGTGTCGGCACTGTGCTGTAAACAAATGGCTCAGTTTTTCCCTCTTACCTGTTCTCTTTCCGTCATTCTGACAGGGGTGAGAGTGGTGCCAGAGTCCCTGTCAGCCAAGAACAGCAGTGTGAACAGTAAACACGCAAACAGCCCTCTGCATACACACTGTGCACTGCACATTGTCAATAAAGAGTTGCACAGTAGGCTGTAAAAGATGAAGGACAAAAGGGACTATTTGCATTGCAAATGAAGCCACAAAAACCTCAGGTTGGCATTTCCCTTTCATATTGAGACTGTGTTGTCACTTTACCCAGGGCTCAATGGCTGGGCTTGTTGCTGTGTTGTTTCCTTCACTGTCATTGTTCTGTCATTTTGCTCAACATTTTTAGCAGTGACTGCCTTCATGTGGACAATGGGCTGTGGAAGCATGAGTCAGATCAGAGATTAGTGTTACCAACTTCATAAAACGGAAATCACATTTGAATTTTGAATTCAATTGTTCATTTTTGCAGCCAACAATATGGTCAATGTGTTAGATTGACAGCAGCAGGCAGGCTGAGCCCTGGCATGAGAGTCAAAGTAAACAAACTGGAACTGGAAACTGTGGGAACATGGGGAAACTGTGTAGTTAGCAGTGGGAATAAAGGGTAAGGACCACATTAGCATGTGAATAGACTGAAATGATATTTGCAGGTAGGTTCTTAACCCTTTAACTGCCTGTTCGACCATATGGTTTAGCACACTTTGACTCTTCCATTGCTTTTTTCTTGGTGGGGTTGTTAAAAGGTTAAGTTAGCAATGTGTTTGGTAGTTGTTCGTTTGGTCACTAGTTCAGCAAGTTGAGGCATGACACAAGACCAGTGACCATGGTTATAAATTCGATGAGAAGAAGACATTAGCAGGAAAGCTAATGCGGGTTGTTGTGTGACATTTAATTGCCTCATACATATATGGATTTTAAAATTAAATGATTTAATTTGCTCTGTTTGCTCTAACTCATCTTCATAGATGGAAAACTAATGACTGTGACATGTTGATGAATAGACATGTGACGCAATCGTGAATCAAAAAAGTATAAGATATACATTTCTTCTTTTTGGGTATCACAATTTTTTCCATGGAGAGCGCATGATGTAAAGTTAATATATATACTGTAGCTGAAAGAAACAAATTAATTTAAGTTGGACTTTAAGTTGGAGGTGTGTGTCTGTGTGTATGTATGTGTGTGTGTGTGTGTGTGTGTGTGTGTGTGTGTGTGTGTGTGTGTGTGTGAGAGAGAATGTGTTTGTTGTCTCTCCTCAGCTCGTCTCAGGTGTAAAGACAATCAGCACACTGTCCTCCCTTGTACATCATCACCTCCATGTTAGCAGCCAGGATTCCAGCTTCCTGTTCATTGTGTCAGTGACAGACATTATTTCTGTCAACATCTAAGCAGAAGGGCCTTAACTGTATCAGTGATCTCAAAGTGTAGAAGAGAGGGGAAAGTCTCTATTGTACAGTAACAATCATGTCTTTGTTTACAACAGCAACAGGGTGGATGATGAAATTAGATTATGTTGTTGTGTTCTCAAGAGCAAAAAAAAACATTTCAGATCATTCTGCGTGAACAATGCAATTGCTTCACCAAAACCTTGTCATCTCTCATTTCTTGATTTTTCATCATTTCTCTTCATCTTTGTTGCACTTGCTTTAATGCTTAGTTTTCTCTACTGCTCTCTTGTGTACATATTGAACATATGGGCTAAATAAAGAATTAAAGAATGTAAATTAAATTGCAGTAAAAGCAATGGATACAGTTATTTCACGTTTGCCCAGAGAATATCTTCCCCTCCTATACCCTCCCCTTCCCCATCTTCCCCTCCTCTCGACAAACGGGTAAGCATATGGGGCATTCTGCCAGATGCAGGTGCTCAGCCTTTTTGCATTCCTTATTATATAGTATGTACCACTGTGCCATTGTGATTGGGAATCAGTCCAAGAGTAGCTTGTTTAAACATTTTTTCTCATATTTCAAATGCATACTTGACTGCTTGCTGTGTGTTTATGTGCCATTTGTGGGGTTTAGGGTAATTGCTAACAAGATGCTGACAAGTCATTGTGGACAAGGTGGGGTTGCTGTAAGAATTATAAGAGACATCACCACATGCTTGACAATGTAACTGGGCAAAACATTAAAATATAAAGCATTGTTATTTCAAAGTTTAACAATATGGTTTCTCTTCTCTGTTTTAGAATATCCTGGGGCTTGGCCAGACGCTGACATACAGATCTAAGAGATCCCTGCTGGTCCCTCCTATGATTGTAACTGAGAACCAGAGAGCCCCCTTCCCCAGGCCCATTGGCAGGGTAAGAAACACATTGTCTCATCATACACTCAGGTGGGCTTGATTTCCCAACCTGAGAGCGGAACTAGGCTGTATTCATAACAAAGAAGGAAAAAATGGAGTTGGGTTTTGTGTTTGAAATGCTCACCCAGGAGAGAAAATTGCCTAAGGTATAGAACCAAATATTCAATGCGTGCACTATTTAAAGCTTTGGAAATGTTATTTTTATTTTTATTTTTATAGTCTTTTTTGTGTATTGTCACTGTGGTCTTACTTAGCCCAAAAACAGAAGAGTCTGGTGCGCTTTCTAATCTGTTACACAGCTCCACAGACTGTTTGTTCGCAAAGATAATTCTGGGTGGCAATATGGTGTGTGTATATAGGCTTATAAAAATATGGAAATTTTCCTTGAAGATTCTGTGATTATGAATGCTCATCAAATCACAGACAAATTCAATGGGTCCCTACAGTGATTGTCAACCCCTGTGATGGAGCCATTTGCTTAAGGAAGTTCTTGGTCTGTACTGAATTATTTTTATTTTATTGATCTAGAGTCTTGCATTGACTGTTTTATATATACAGCATTACATAGCATACATATTACAGATATAGGAAGAAATTTTCTCTTTCTTACTCATGTTCCTCCATCACATCTTATGCATTCTAGGGGACTCATGATCATTTTACTTAAATAAACGTTGGATGGGAGGAAGTTGATCTTATGACAGTATCTCTTTCACACCATGCAGTTAAAATGCTGTAATAACATACTCAGTGACGAACAATGATCAGCATGCTAAATTAAATTCAAATTTACCTTTGAATGTATGGAATGAGTTTACATAATGTCAGACCAATACAGAAAACTGAGAAAATTGACATTAGAGTCGTTTGGGCTCCTTTCACTTGTGCAAAAAGAGAAAGTTTGCTCACCAGCAGTACAGGCTAAGTTTTTGTCAGACTCCATTCAAATGTACCCATTTATTACTTATGTCACTCAGTCAGAAGGTCTGAGCAGAATCCTCCTGCTTTGCTCCTGTTGGAATGAAAACACAACTACAAAAAGGGCACTGCCTGAAGTTGTTTACCATCCTGTTTCTTCAGACTTCTGATGAGCTTTCAACTGAAGCATTGCTGTGTAATATTATCTGACTAAAACGAAGTGCAAAGAAAAGCCCAAACATGACAGACAGATCATCTTGGCTTTATTAATACACAATGGCAAAGTACTAATCAATGCAGATGATAGTTTATTCTTTATCTCAGTCTGGCAAGCGCTTGGTTTATTGATGTGTTAAGTTAAAAAAAGAACAGCACTCAATTTGTTTCTCAAAAAATCACACCAGATATTGAAGAGTTTTGTTTGCCCCCTGGACATTTGAGCATTGTTTAACTGTGATGAGCAAAAACATAGTGAAAGCTTCCATTGCTGGCCGCTTAATACAAGGACAAGTGGTGGATATTGTATTGGTCACAAATAGACTGTCTGCCTTGATTTGTTTTTCATTTCTTTAATGCATGTTTTTTCTGAGTAGAAACAACAGAAACATATACCTCACTGTTTTAACATATATTTTCAAAATATTATTCAATATCATGTAATGTAGTTTCTTCCAAGATATTAATTGTCTGAAAGCTAGCTGGAAGAAAGCAGACAGAATTGCAGGTACATATAATAGATGGAGGATTTCATCACAATCAGCCTATGAAATTAAGTGATCCAATTTCAGAACTTTCAGAACTGTTTTTTTTTTTTTTTTCATATGAGTGGAGCTTTTGGATACTGTCAGTGATTGAGAACAGGCTACTACAATCAAGATTTTTCCAGCCAAAAATCAATAAAAACCTTTGTGGATCAGAAAATATTACAAAAAGTCATAAACTTTTAAGTCAGTTTTTAATACAATCGGTCATGACATTAGGACCACTTGTCCATGTAATATGTAAAGGAAGTCATATGTTGAGAGTATGATCTACTATCATATGCTTTGCTTAAATCTACAAAAAGAGCTTTTAACACTACAGTGGCAGTAAGCACAGTGCTACAACTGCACTAAAATCTGTTTCAATTTAATTTCCTGATGAATATGTTTTCAGTTGGGCACTTATTCAGATTCTCTGATATTTTGGCTTGGCAAGATCACTTGACAAAGAGTCAAGTGGTGAATAATGTTGGGGTTAACTTCTCATGTTCAGAGAGCATATCATAAGAATCGTCATTTGTAAATCTGAGGTAGTTATTTTTTGCTTGAGGGCAAGTAACTCATGAAAAATCAAAGACAGGCTTTAATTAATGTTTCAGTATCTGTATATAAATAATTTACATGTATAAATCAAGAGTATTTACTCTGCCAGTTTTCTCTACTCGTAGGACAACAGTTACACTATGCAAATTATTAGCAATTGTTCATAACATAACATAACTGTTATTTGTAATTAGTATTAGTATTGTAAACAAATTGCAATTTGGACCACTGATATAATCCTTTTCCATTAATTTTATCTGCTTTATTACTACAGACAATGAGCATTTTAATGAGCATGGTTACAGGCAGCCATGTTGAAGGACAGGCAGCTACACCATAAAATCTCAATGTGCTGCTTCCAAAAATGCAAATGGTTACTAAATGAAATCTGTTAGGATGACGGTTATCTTTTACAGGAACGTTCTTTACATCTAAGAGCAGTTATTGAGAAATGAGGCCCTGGTTAGAAACTTTTAAGTCATACCCTGTAGTCATGGTTCTCAGAAAAGGGACCCAAGAGCACGACTCAGGACGAGGAGGAGTCTTAGAAAAACAAAACAAAAACAAGGATAGATAAATCCAAGCAGGCAAACAAACTACAAAGGGTCGGGTTCAGGCAAAATCCAAAAGAACTCAGGCAGGGTTCAAAACACGCTCAGGATCAAAACAGCAGGCGAAGAACAGAGCGCTGGAAAGCTACGGCGCAAAGATAATCTGGCAGAGCACAAGTGAAAAATATACCACGGAACTAATGAGGGAATGAGGAACAGGTGAACAGGTGAGTGGAGAAGAGGAGCAAGTCAGGTGAATCTACTGGCATTAAAGGCACGTAGGTGGCAGTGGCAGCGTCTGAAATCACAGCTGAATTAGAACATGTATGAACAAACAACTGCACTGAATGAATGAGAGGCACCTGACACATGTATGCTGGATATCGTGATGAACACAGGCATAGATTTTCATATTTTATTCTCAGTTTGAACCTCTAAATTCAACTTAAGGGAGAAGATTGGAAATGACTAAAAGCACCTGAGGCTGAGGCATCAGCTGCTTGGCTCTTATGAAGTCTGGGTGTTTACTTGCTCACAAGGAAAGAGCTTTTTCACATTTTTATACATGGTAGGTTACCATGTTTCTCTGTTATTTGTGTTCTACTCTCTTTTTCTAAATCTACTTGTCTCTCATGTGATACTTTGTGTATAAAAACTTTCATTTTTAGTCTCTCAGTTTGTTAGAGATCAAATATTTGAGACAGGTCAAAAAAACTGTGTAATGGTGGATAAAAACAAATGTTCCCAGTGGAGACACACATCTTTTTCTCAGTTTACCTTATTGGTTATAGGCAGCCAAGGGGAAAAAAAAATTAGTGCTTGTCTATACCATCTCTGTTTGACATCCAATTTAATCCTTTGCTATAGTGAATTTTTATCAGAGCTGCTGTCAGTAGGACTCCTAGTGGACCTTTAAAACTGTGACATTACTGCTCCCATTACTGCAAAAGTGTGAATCTCAGTTCTGTAGCCTGTTTTCAAAATACAGTTTTGCCACATTATCAGTTCCATTTTCAACAAGGGGTATTTGTGTGACATAATATTCTCCAAAGCACGTTTCCTCAAGGATTTATTCATTGTTTTATCACTGATGAAGGATTTATTTGTCTTGCTCGACCTCTCGACAAGAAATCATATCAACTGAGTTATCTTGTGACAAATGGTCATACAAACCAAACCATATAAGCCATGCATTCTTTAACCCAGTGTAAGGCTCTACAGTGTGTAGGCTCTCTCCCCGTGTTACAAAGCTTTGATGTATCTCTACGTGTCTAGCAGCTTTGTTCTAGATAAGACTGGGCACTAAGAGATCAACCACATATCTCATTCCCGCAGAGACTAACATAAAAAGATATCCCTTACTGAGCCCTGCGCATAATAGATAATTGTACCTTGGAGAGCACAACCACAGGTCATACCTGCGCTGTACTCAGTGTGGTCCCTGTGACGCAACACAAGGGCCGGGTTTGGTACCAGGTTGGTATTAATGGTGTTGGGGGACTTGTGTGAATGTGTTGAACCACAAGGTGACATTTTTGGTGGGACAACTGTAATCCAGAGGGGGTTGAGCAAATTTCTGCCTCTGTGACCTGCAGGGGGAGAGCAGAGAGTCAGCAGATAAGTTTGGTCCATAGGGGACATAAATGATCTCTATAGTATGCTGTGGATCTGTTCTGGATTGAGCCAAAGTGTCAGCTAATGAGTGCAGCCATTGCAGTACTTTTAACACATTCATGTGACGAATCGGAAGCATAGTCCATATGCGACATGAACTATTTTTCTCTCTCTTCCTCCTTTGTGGTCGCTTCACTGTCCCTCTCTTTACCCCATTTCTACTTCTTTCCTCTTTTCATTGGCAAAGTCTATCCATCCTTCTCTCATCCCTGTATCCCTCCATCCATCTCCCCCTACCTCCACACTCAGCTTTGCATGAGAAGACAGGCTAATGTGGGCTATTTTACCCAATAGAAGGTATATGTCGGCAACTTTGCGAAATTGATTTTCCACCCCAATAGCTTTCCTCTTCTTACGCAACCTACCTCTTCCATATGGCAGCCATTCATTTTTTATGCTCCCTCCTTCTCTCTGGGAGATAAGCAGTAGGAAGAAGAGGAGAGGTGAGATTGCATGGGCTACGCTTTGACATGTATGACTGTGTGTGTGCATACACATTTGCAGAATGTGTAAGCGTGTGCGCGTGTGCGCGTGTGTGCTGGAGGCGTGAGGGTGGTTTGGCTGTCAGCAGGACTCACAGGGGAAGGGTAAGAACCTTGTTTTTTATGTCACACCTCCTGCTAGCTGTGGAATTGTTTTGATACAGAGGTCTCTCCCCTGCCCTCCCTTGGGGGCCCATAAACAGCTCACAACAACTCATACAGCAGCTGAAGCATGCAATGAAATGGATATGCTTAAATGTTTCTCTTAGTACGTGCCACTCCAGTCGCTGCTGATACGACCATTTTAGACTCCTCAAGTTTTCAGGAAGATAAATCAATCATAGCTCAAGTAGTTTAAATGTGTATTCCTGAAGATTTTTCGCTCACGTCTAGGATTATAGTAAGTGTGATTTTTAAGTTTGGCATTACAGTGTGTTCTAGGGATGTTCAAGGAAAAATTATTTGTCCTCTTCAGTATTTTACCATTCAGCGCTTCTATATAATCATATAATCATATAATCTGACCACACATGCCTTTCCCTGCCAGCCTGTCTGTGCCATGGATGTATTAGGGAAATTGGATACTGTGTTCCAAGATGTCCCCAAATTCATTCCAGTGAAGGTTGCCTTTGCCGAAAAAGTTTTTAGGTCAGTAGAGCAAGTGCGCCCTTCCTTCACAAGCCAGATGAGAGCATGCAGGTTGTGCTGGCTGTATGGCATAAAGATAATTGACTGACACAGTTTATAGAGACCTTTCAAATTTTACTGAATAAAATTCTCATATCACAAGGGGCCATTAAAGTCTTGTTTTGTCGCTCAAAACATGAATTTGTCATTTTATAGTCAGTCCATTTGTAATGATTGTACAGTTTATGGTCTTTTTGGGACAGTGTGCATCACCCATTGACTATGGTGACTATGCAAAAAATCACCTCACAGCCCAGAGCTGTTCCCAGAGGCTTGGACCTGTGTCAGAGCTTTCCATAAGCACCGGCTGCCGAAAAAACACCCAACTACTCATTTGAGTCCAGCCGGCTACTTAGATATATTCATTTTTGATTCACAGTGTGGGCATGTTTTACGACCACCAGCCTCATCTTCAAAACAGTGTGAGCATGATGTTAGAGAAAAGTGCCTATCTGTCTGTATCAGTCTCATCCCCACATGCTCAATATGAATGTGTGTGTATGTGCATTGATTACACAGGCAGGGGACATCCTCATTAGAGGGGCTACTTCCGGAAACACTGGTGGCACAAACTAGATGATTGCAGAGAAAGCATTAAAAAGCACTGCATTTTCCATAAACGCCACACAGACATTTATGGGCTTAATGATGGAAAGAATGAATGAATTATCTTTAGTGAGCCTTTTACAGCAGAGCCATCTTTAGGATACATTGCAAATACACACTAAAACACACATTAAAGTAACAGGTCATGTGAGGAAAACGTAGGCTGTGCTATATTTTACAGTGTAAAATGTTCTAGAAATGCTTTTCTATTTCTTTGCCATTGGCCAATAATGTAAACTAACGTCAGATTCCCCAAATTACTACATTTGCCGTATTGTGGCAGAGAGTTAGTTCTTAATTATGTTCCCTGAGCTGGGGGTAGGGGTTAAGCTGCTGAAGAGTCGTTGCTTAAGGAAAGTTTAGGATTTCATGTTTTATTTTTTATTTTTATTTTAATAGTGTCAGTCTTCTCTGGCACCTGTTTGTTTTTCTAATGACAAGCCATCAGCTGCTCATGGATCTTTAAAATTGCAATTCTCCTAATGTCAAGAAAACTAGGAATTTTATTAAATCCTGTGGCAGGCCAATCACAGGTGATGACAAAGCCTGATGGTTTGACGGACAGCTGTCACTCCCTGTTTGTGTGATAAATATGTTTTTGTTTGTTGACATGGTTTGTTTAGAGTATGTGCACAGCATCTGTAGCTGAACTATTACAGCCAAGTCTACCACCCTGCAAGCTGCAGCTATAAAGGGGGCAGAAGAAAAGTAATCCTTCAGTAAATTTGGAACAAATGGGGAATTGATTAGGTATGTTTTAGATGTTTATTGAGCACCTTGTAGCCTGTAGCCTGTAGCAAGACCTGAGAATTCAGACACTTTACTTTAACTGACAGAATTTAGTGAAATTGCTAAATTTTTATTCAGGTTTTTTTTCAACTTAAGTATAAAGTGAAGTGCAGCCTGCCCGATCTAGATGAGGTGTCAATTTGGATTTTTGCTGTTTCCGTGTGTGTTGGCTCAGTTGTTTGCATTGTTTCCTCACAGTGAGAAGGTCCTGGGTCCTAGGCCTCATAGCCTGCAGCGGTCAGATGTGTGCACGTTCTCATGTCTCTGGGTTTGATCTGTTAAATGTCTAAAAGAAATTCAGGGTAGATTATTTGGAATGTCTCAGTTACCCATAGGTATGAATATTTGTGCCTGTCAGTGTGTGTGTTAACCCTCTGATGGACTGCTCAGTACTGATCTGCCATTCACTGTATTTGCAGTGCACTTCACATCCCTGAAACCTCTTATCAGAGAGAGCAGTTATAGGAAAAGGAAAGATCACTCTAAATAACGCCTGCTCAATGTTTACTAATTCCAAAAAGCCACTAACTCAGATTCACCAATTCACACAAGCAGAAGTGCAAACAACAATAAACAAAACACACACACCGCCCCATTAAATAACAAATGAAATCTCAGATGTATCAGCATGAAGCACTTCTTCACTTCAAACGCAGTCTTTGAAGCCATCCTAACTTTCTGTGCTGCGCTGGAGTTGTCAGTTATTCAACCTGTGTTTATCCTTCCTTACCTCAGGGTCCAGCTCACAAATCAACACAACATGTCTCACTTGACATGACAGCTCCAATAAAGTGCTGTTGGAGAGAGGAATGAGGGCCTAGTTTGGTTGTAGCCCCAGCTAATATAGTAAGGAGAATAGACGTGTCTGGCAGCTTTGTTCCATTGTTTCAGCACAGTGATGTGTCCTGATTTTCTCTGTCTGTCAGTTTGGCTTCTTCCTCTGTCTTGTTGCCCTCTACCTGGTGTCTGTTAACTGTTACAGGCTTCTTCTTCTTCCTTTATTCATGAATCTTTCCCCTTCCTTATCAATCTAGGCCTCTTTGTTTCTTCTCCTCTCACAAAAAGCAGCCATTCAATACAAGGACTCTATCTAAACTTCCAAGCTGGAAGTGAGCAAGTTGTGTTGTGAGATGTTCCAAGATTAGAAAGCAGGCAGCCTGCGGGCCTCGTCATTTAGTCTAATTGATTCTCTTAATTGTCTGAGGAAGACCAGGAAGTTCCTGCCTTTTTCTCCCAGTCTGTCTTTCAGCATGTTAATCATGCCCGTTTGTGGCGGATGTTTGCCGGTGGTGAGTTAAAACCCTCTGACGTACATTGTAATTCATGTCTGGACCCCAGACGCATCGAACAGATGTGAAATCCATTTTGATGAGAGAACTTTAAAAAACGAGGAGAAGCGATAAAAAACAACTTTGCCGGGTGTGAAGTGCCCAAGAGATGCTGGTAATGAGGTAATGATTAGCGGAGGCCTGGCTAACCAATCAAAGCCAGTTAATTAGCACCATTGTTTTCTCATCGTCCTGTGTTGAGGACTCGGTTGGATCCTCACTGTCCACGTCTTCATTAGACCGTTCTTTTGCCTCATTCCCTTCATCAGCAGCCTGGAGTGGCAAGACAGTCAGGCCAAGTACAGGTCCAAGCCTGGCATGCTTACACACACACACACACACACACACACACTAGACACATTCCTGACCACTGAGGGTCTCACTCACATTCAAAGGCACAATCAGACCATCATTACCCCCTCAAAAAAAAAGCAGAAAGAAAAAAGAGTTCTCTCCACCTCTCTCTCTCCCTCTCTCTCTCACACTCACACTCACACTTACACTCTCACACACACACACGGCCTGGCTGTGATTGTCATTCGCAGCTGGCTGTATGACCTTGATAGGGATAACAGAAGCACCACTTAGAGATGCTGTTGCATACTCACTCTCCCCACCTCTCTCACTCGCTCTCTCTCACACACACACACACACACACACACACACAATGACTGGAGTTGAAATCCTCCCCCACTCCCCCTCAAAAAATGTGTGTGATGATACAATATTTGCATGATAATGATTCAGCGTGATGATGTTTTTTTTGGACCAGCTTTATACTTTCTTTGGTACACTTTGCTTTGCACAGCAGATTTTTGTCCTGATTTTGAAATGCAAAAAAAAAAAAAACACTTTAGTGAATTTTTTTTACAAGTTACACAACAAGTTTTCTGAGATGTCTGTGTGTGTACACATTTGTACATTTCCACAGGTTTTTATTTGTTGCCCTCCTGACATCTGACAGGAACACAGACAACAGGAGGTGATATCAAGGGTTTAATACACACAAACCAACACACATAAACATACACAAACCGGTGCAGATCAGTTGTTTTGGTGTTCATTCTCTCGATGTGCTCGGAGGTGTTTGGTGTTGTGGAGCTGCGCCACACCTCCTGTCATCTTCCCGCAGTATCATGAGCCCGGCAGTCTTTCATGTCTGCTTGGCTGGTAATGAGAGCTGATAGAAAGAGGTGAGATTCTCCCATCAGTCCTCCCACGCACACAGAGGGAGACAGACTCAGTGGAGACAAAGCCACTGGGTGTACGTTTCTGTGCCAGCATGTGTGTGCAAGTTGGAGTGTATGTGTATGCAAGGTGCATATTATCACACTTGTATCCCACAGAGACATCTCCTAATCACACTAAACTTCTCCTGACACTTCAGTTACTCTTCAGCTGAAGTTACTGTCTCTATCAACAGTCTCTCCCTCTCTCACATTCGCTACTTCCTCATCTCTCACTCTCTCATTCTGCATCCTCACACCCGCCCTCCCTGTCCTACCTGTACGTCTGTTCTTGTTTTTTCCTCCTCTCCCCCCGCATCTATCCAAGTTTGACGCCGAGCCATCTGTGAATCCAACTAATGTTGCACCTCATTCTTTTTTCAGTTTTCTTCATCTGACCCAGTTTGTCACTCTCAGCAGGTGCTGGCTGCCACTGTGATTACTGCTCAGAAATATCTCTGTCCTGAATGACAGCAATTTCACCTGTGTGTGTGTATGTGTGTGTGTGTGCGTGTGTCCGTCCATAGGTGGGTTTTGTGTATCAGTGTTTATGTCCTCAAAATGAGGAAAACACGCTGTGACAGACTTTCCTTAGGATTTTTACATTTCTCACTCTTATCATATGGCATGATAAACAAAATGAGCAGAGTGAGTAAGTGTTAGAGGATACAGTACAGAGGAGTGGAAAATAATGAATGAAGCATAAGATATGGATGCTGAGTTGGAGAATGAGGATGAGCATATTAGAGAGAGTAAGAAGCGGGGGACCAAGGCGTCCAAGAGTGAGAGGAACTAGAGGGAAAAGATGAAGTGGGACTTCGAGATAAATAGCAAAGAGCTTTGGAGAGGCTGTAAGGGCTTGAGCTTCATCTGGCATAGGCTTGTAACACTGCAGTATCATCTCCCATGCTCTTTCAAGTGGGGACTAGAAAGGCCTTCATTTAGCTGCCGTCCCATTGAAGCGCGCTCTCATTACAGGTGACCTCATCGCATCCCTCTGATCATGAGGCCCAGTGCAGGGGGACCATTTAGATCCTTCACATACAGCGACAGAAGGCCCAGAAGGATGTCTAAAGAAGTGACAACACTGTGTGTGCTTATATGGGTGCAGTATAAACTGGTAGTTTATTTACACAGTGACACAGTGTTGTGGTGTGGCTCTGCACGCCAGCACGTGGGATGTGAAATGAAGACATCATTATGAGGTTAAAATGCCGACTTTCATCTTTAATTTAAGAGGATTCACAGCCAGGTGATGAACAGTGCAAGAACAAAAAAACTCTTTAAAGTTGAAATCCAGCACTTCTGTGCACGTGCACAGTGCACAGTGCACTACTGACTGCACTGTGCATGATGCTGTCATCATTCTCAAAACACTTTCATATGTCAGTGATAATCCTGATCACAAGGTTGTGATTGAGATGACCTAATTTGTGTTTTTTGCCCAGAGTTAGATGAGATGACTAATATTACTCTCATTTGCAGCAAATATATAGATGGAGCCAGCAGCCATTTAGCTAAGTTTAGCATAAAGCATGGAAAGAAAAGGAAAACGGCTAGCTGGGCTCTGTCCAAAAGCAGAAAAATATCTTTGTGTGCATTTTGTCAAAATTCTGTAAAGATTTTCTACACATAAATTTTCTTTGACTATTTTATCGTGTGTCTCCCTCTAACATTTGTCCTGAAGTCAAGATCTGCAAAGATCCACAAGGTTTTGGCTCTTAATGCTGTTTTTGCTTTGCTGTGTGAATCTAACATGCTTTGTTTTCTGTGTCTTTGTTTCATTATCCTGCCCGTTCCTGTTGCTGGTGTACCTGTGGATGCTGCTGGCTACATCAGTCTCATGTGAGTACAGTAACCAAAAAGTCACTGGGTCAGATCACTCCTGTGTGAGAGAACAGGATTGTCAGCGAACTAACTTGTCAGAACTCATCAAGAACATCACTATTGTATGAGGCCATTTCAGAGGGACTGGCTCTAAAGTTTCCTCACATAGCCCAATGACAAAAAACATAATGTATATAACATTCACACTTAATTATTGAGGAAAAGATTTTTATATTTATTTAAATGCTCCACTTTCCTTATCTAAATGTAATCCTACCATGCATTAGCAAGTGGTCACAGCAGGCCTCCAGTGCTCAGGGAGATGATGCTAACTTTCATATTTTACATGAGTTGAATTTGCAAACTGATGAAATCAAATCAAAGTCGTTTCTGATATAAATTTTTAATTGTTAGCTATCAGGGATTTGCAGCACCATTCAAGATGCAGTAAGCTTCTTTTGCTCAAATGAATATCAACAAATTCTAATAAAAAGTGTTTTTCAGTACACTCGGCATTAAAGAACAGGATTTGAAGTTGGAAAAAAACAGACAGTAATTCTTTGCTTCAGGAAATAGACTGACTCAGAATGAAATGGGAAAAGCTCACAATTTTGTGTGTGTGTGTGTGTGTGTGTGTGTTTGTTTGTTTGTTTGTTTGTTTGTTTCTTTGTTTGTGTGTGATTGCAGGTGATTTCAACAGAGAAGTCGGGGAACCACATCTTCCGACTGACAGGCCCCGGTGCTGACCAGGATCCCAAAGGTCTCTTCATCATTGACACAGACACAGGAGAAGTGTCAGTCAGCCGCTCACTGGACCGGGAGGCCATTGACTCCTACAAGGTCTGTGTGTGTGTGTGTGTGTGTGTGTGTGTGTGTGTGTGTGTGTGTGTGTGTGTGTGTGTGTGTGCGTGTGTGCGTGTGTGTGTGTGTGCGTGTGCGTACGTGCATGTGTGCCTACATGCTCGCCTTTGTTAGATCTGGCGTTTACTGTGTTTGTGTCTGTGTTTTCCTCTCCTTCCTGTCCACCTGGGACTCTTTCTCTCTCTTCCTCACTCTGATTATTCGACACGTTTATTGGTCTCCATGTCAGTTTTGGTGTTTATGTAAAAATTGACTTTCACCAGTATCTTTTAAGCTAAGCATACTGGCAAATGGAAAACAAAAAAAAACGTAATAGTTCAGGGTAGGTTTGTGAAAGAGCACTTTGATTTTATGGAAATTGGCAGTGTTATTTGGGAAAGGATGGACTTAGTATTTCGTCAAGGTGCTGCTATCAGTAAGAAGTTGGTGGTTTCCTCTATGATAAAACAACATTAGAGCCGTTTTGAGGTGCCGGCTGGGTTTGGTGCCCTTGGGGTTGTCTGCCTGACGGAAGCATTTTCCCTTAGAACACAAAGGAAGAGAGGGGCAGAGAAAATCTACTTTTTAAGTCAGTCACTTGATCTTATCCTGTTTTCTGAAACCAGACGTGAGTGAGGGTGTTCAGCTGGGTGCAAGCTGTTGATAAGCTAACTGGCTTTTGTAAAAACTCAGAAATAATTCACTCTGTAAATACCAACAGATGTGAGAGGAGAGCAGGCAGGAGAGGAACAGAATGGAAGGCAGAGAGAAGCAAACACACAAAGACATATTCACCAAATTTCTTTTATCTTAAAGTTATTTACAAGCACTTTTTGACACCCACTAACTGAGCATCCCTGTATCCAACACGAATAGAAACAATGGTCTGCTAGAAAAACAGATATAGCAAGACATCACCTGCAGTCCTCCTCTATGAATATACAATATGTTACTGTAAATATGAAAAGAAGAAATCCAGTAATAGAATAATTAGTATTTCATACTGTCATACCCTCTGTTGACAAAGCACAGAGCTCACTACCTGGATCTGGATCCAGATGCAATCCTATCCGGACCCAGAACTACAACCTATAAATGCTACTCTGACGTAGTGTTTCTATTTTAACCAGCACAGCTTTTCTAGTCTTTATGACACATGTGATGCTACTCAGCAACTGAAGTCAGTGAGCGACAACAAGCGGCGAGCCAACTGTGACGGCACTCATCTGCCACTCAAAGCAACCACGACCTCAATGATGCATCACTTTGAGCCTTGATAAAATTTAAACGGATGAGTCGTATTACAATTCCCGTGCAGTTGTCAGGGAGGGGGGCATTAGCTATAGAGACCAAAACTGTTTTTTGTACCAGGCTGTAAGCATGTATATATCTGCTGTAAATTTTGAGAGTCAATGGGCATTGACTCGCTTTTGGAGCCAGCCTCAAGTGGTCATTCGAGGAACTGCAGTTTTTGCCACTTCTGTGTTGGCTAAATTTTTCAGTCCTGGAGGTTGCTGCTTGGGCAGGACATGATGAAAGTGTTTAGAGGAGACCTGCAGGGCTTTGGTGGGAAGACTTGTGCTAGGAGAAGCTGGAACAAGCAGCCACAAACTCCTGTGTGTCATCCTCCATAGAGGACCACCAGTACTGCAAATGGAGGAGGGCCACTGCAGGACCTGGAGCAGAGATTATCTGGGACAAAGAGGAGGTCATCTGGACAGTTACTGGGTGCTGGAAAATCACTGAGACTGTTTGACCTTACCCATAATGTCCCAGATTAGAGCTCCAACCACAGAAAAAGGGGGAAGGATCTCCTCTGTTTCTGCAGGGTTCCCCTCCTGAAACTGGAAAGTGAGGGTGATAAGTGTGATTCTTGGTACCTGGCAATAGGAGAGCGTGAAATGAAAGCGCATAAAAGAAGAAAGCCAACCGGGATGGTGAGAATTCATCCATTTTACGGTGCTTGTACATATATGTTCTAGATTTTTAGCATCAGTCCAAATCAAGCCGGTCTCAACTCCTTCAATGCAAACTTGACATAGGGCAGAGGTGAAGCGTCGCTTGAGCTTCTAACCGTGTGGTCCATAACCATCTCTTTGTTGGTTTGAGGTTCAAGAGGAATGCACAGAAAGAAATAACCCTCTTTATATTCTTAAGAGAGAGCTTCCTGAATTAAGTTATTTCAGCTAAGCTGTAAATTGTGTGCCTCTTTCAAGTACTTGCACTGTATTAATTTGAGACTTTAGGCAGATACTTTTTCCACTCTGTCAGCATTGCTACTATAATTTACAAAACAAAGATTATAGACACACACATAGCGATGGCTACACAAGCACACATACTTTCAAAGCAACCATACTTATCTAATAGTTTTTGCTTATATCCTCAAAGTGTTGTGACAGCTCAGTGAAATAAAGTTTTTGGGTCCTTGGTGGCTATAACAAAAGTTGGCACGTAGAACTCCAGGGAAGAAGAGAGAATGGGGAAAAGAGGACAGCAAAGACGAGAGAAGAGCAGAGAATGAGGGTCTGGGGACCCTCTCCACAAAGATTTTACTGTGTTCAGAATGGAAAAGTTTAGTTCGGCACAGAGATATTTAAAGACACAATGAAGGAGCTGAATCAAATGTGTCGAGAAAAAGAGAAATGAGGAAAAAGGTTGCAAAAATAATCTGTAGATTGAAAAAAAAAAAAAAGGAAGGACCTGCACACAGACTGAAATGTGAAGCTTAATATCAGGGTATATTTCAGTATTTCATTTACAGTAATTTTAAGATTTTAGATCGTTGCTGCCTTATCATGATTACTGTGCTCGTGACCTGAAAGACGCATTGCATAACATTACAAGCCAATATTACTTAAACACAATTATCCAATCCGCAATTTATATCCACTCACATGGCTAGCAATTCTATTGCAAGATAAGGGTGATTTATTAGAGCAGCTCCAGATTTCATTATTACTGAGTACATTACCTGTCCAAACGTTGCTGATTCAGCTTTGAATCCCTTATCTTCCCTCACTTTGTTGTTTCCACAATGCAGAGGCTTCCGAACCAATATTAACCCTCATCTTTGACTGATTTGTCTCTCTGCCTTTTGCGTCCTTTGTTGCCTCAGATAGATACTGCTTTTTACACAGGGAAGATAATGTTGGAGTTTGCTGTTTATTTGATTTAACTTTTTCAAAAATGGCATTCCAGTACATGTATTTTGCTGTTGATTTCAACACAATGATGGAAAACATGTGACTTGTCATGTGATGCCTTAAGCAGAGCAAAGAAACTCAATAAATTCAACTTGTCTCAGCATCAAACCCACTCCACCATGCTGATGACTTAAAATAACATTAAGTTAACTAAAATGTGTTATTGATTTCAGCTTTAACCACACATAATGCATTTGACTTGATTATGTGTGTCTGTAGATGCTAGATTGAAAATAAGGCAAGACTGCTCCTAAAACCTTCTGAGTGATTTTTCCGTCATAGACTGATCATATAAGTTCAGAGAATTTATTGAAGGCTTCAGTCAATGGCTAAATAATTCCACCACAGCGAATGAAACCAATTGTCACATTGGCCTGGAATCAATTATGCCATTTATCGTGTCCCAGCCATCACTAATGATCATCATTATTTTTAATCTGATAGTAGTAACACCTGAAGGCAAGCTGGTATGTATCTCTATACACATACTGTGCATGTGAATGCACCTGCGCGCACACACACACACACACACACACACACCCACACACACACACACACACACACCCACACACACACACACACACACACCCACACACACACACACACACACACACACACAAACACTGTACACAAAGGCACATTCATGCAGCACTTTCCATTCTGCCCTCCTCATCCTTTTCCCAACCAGGCCTGCGCGATATCTTGCTCTTTCTCTTCTTATCACAAGAGATAGTAAAGCTGTGTCCCAGTCATAGCTCAGAACGAGGGGCTCCTATCAAATGCACTTTCACCTATTTATCAATAGTCCAACACTGTGTGCAGAATGAAGACTATATCACTTTTTTAGTGCCTAGTGGTCCTGGCAGGCAATCCCAGTCACATTCATTATGGGTGTCTCTTTTCCCACTGTAGCTAATGGCTTGTGTGGGGATGAAATATGAAATATTCACTCTAAAGACATTTTATAGGCAAAGTGAAACTGAAAGCTCAGGTTATATCACGATTATAGGACAAAGCTTTTTTTTTTACAATGTTAGATGTATTTAATCTGTTATCAATGTTTTTATAGTAACAATACTTTCTATGACAACTTGTATGTAAAAGGGGTCTCTATTAAACGTTCTAGCTTGTTTGAAGTCATCGTTTTGTACACACATGGTTTTGTAGCCACATATTTTCCTCAGTAGTTAGTAGAGACCAATTACAGAATTAAAAGGAGGATTTCTGAATACATGACTGTTTCATAGCAAGTTCAGCATCATAGCTCCATCAGGCAATATGCCAATCTTGTGTTTATAGATTTATCCATAAAGAGAAATGATTGAACCTCATTCTGTTCCCCCTGGTGGCAATTGTTTTGGACATATAGTGGATGTTGCTTTGGATACAGATTCTATCGTTCTCTCCTCAGTGTGGCTCCTCACGTTCAGGGTTATATGTCAATCTCATGTCTGAGCTGTTGGCTGTTAGTCAATACAGACCCTCTGGTGGTCCTCTGCTTAAGACTCTATGCCTTGTCTAACCACCTAAATGTGTGGACTCCTTAAGTGTCTTTGTCAGTATACACCAACGCATCAGTGTTCTGTTGTACATACAACTGAGGTTGTATTGAACGGACTTCCCACTTACCTCCACTCCCTTCTTTGCTTCTCCTCCTTATTTTATGGTATGATGATGATTGATTGCTATTGGCAAAGAAATGCTCCACCCTCCCCACAAGGTCATTGTATATCAAAATAATATCACCCCCGGCTTTGAAGAAATTAAATCAATAAAGTTGACTGGCTTGGTATCTAAGTGCAGTGGTCAGAGTTTTGGAGGCTCAGCTTGAAATATATGGACTCAGACACTGTTGCAAGTAAAAGCACAATGTAAACAAAACTTGGGTGGAAGATTTAAGAAAAGTACAGTCTTCAGCATAACAACAGCAAGGGGTCAACTCAAAACAGATGGAAACTGGGAATTGTAAGAAGGCTATTACAAGAACCACAGAACCCAGCAAGGCAAGCAAACAAACAAACCCCTGACAAAATAAACATTTGCTGTGGAAGAACAAACAGACACAGTGATCAACTGGGCCACATGTTCACAAGGATTTAATGTCAAACATTATTTTCTTATTAAGCTCAATTAGGGTGAAAATGAATGTTAATGAGATGGAAAATGGAGAGGAAGGGAGAGGGGTGCAGGGCTTATCACTGCGGTTATGACAAGCTTAGGTCGGGTTGAGAATGGCAGGGAAGGACTCTAATTGGCTTAGAACAGAGGAAGGATAGAAGGTGAAGTGATAAATAACAGTCTTGTTTACACAGGTAACAAGATGACCCTCAGTAATGCAGGTCATCACAACAATAAGTGTGGTTAGTCCTTTGTACGTGCTTACATTGGAAATGCTGAAATTTGAGGTAGACAAAAAAGTATACAGCTACAAATAGTGCGGTGGACAATATTTTCAGGTTGGGTTTTATTTGTGACTTCCACATACAGGAAGCTATTATCTGTCTGAAAAGTCAGCCATAACTCCGGAAACCGGGGTCTGTGGTCACAGGCCAATTTAACAGAATTACTATCTTTGATTCTGTGGTTTAGCCTGTTATAAGACACACATTTAAATTTCTTAGAAAGAATGAAAATGAAAGACATCCTAATATTTAGATAGTTTTTTGGTTAGGCTTCTTTGGGATGTGCACCTCAGCATGTGCCTTGCAGTAGAAAGTGGCACCCTCCCTTGTGATGTCCTTTGACAGCAGATCTAAAAGGCACCATACTCTGTTCCCTATATTCTGTCTGTCAAGCTGCAGAACACAGTGACAAAGCAAGGGCTTACTAAAAAACACATATGGACCTATCTCAACTCCAGAAAGGCCAAGCTGTGAATTGACAGCTGTTTTGAAATTTAGATTTTTTTTTAATATATCAGCTTTCAGAAAGTGTGAAAAGGTGCCCCGTCAAAACAGCTTTGTTAGGTTGTCAAACTGTATAAATAAAGCAAAACATTTTTACCTACATTTACCTATTTTTGACAGAGTAGATATCAAACTGTGGCATCCTGTGACAGATCTCTCCTATGGAAATTACTCTGACTGTGGCTTCTGACACTTTTTGTAGTGACAGTTTTTTTTAGTTTTTAGTTTGTATAAAGCAACTAATGGCTGTATGGATTATATATTGGTGGTCAGTTTCACTGTGTTAGAATTAACGGTTAAGACGCTGTGAAAATGACTGAAATAAATAGAAGTCTGACACATAATTCAGAAAGGAAAAAGCCACCAATAAAAATACAAGTGCCAGTTGCTAACAGCATTCTGGTCAATGTAGTCATCATTGCATATACATACTAGAGTCTGTTCAAACATACGTGAATAACATTTGCATGAATAATATTTGACCAGAAAGACTACAGCTCAAGCACAGCAGACATGCTGTGATGTGGCCCTTGCACATTATGGTGCATGGCAAGAAAACTGTCAGTCATTTATGTGCATTAGAAAGCCGATTGTTTCATCATTAATGAGCTTCACTGTTGCTATACATGAGTTTATAGTTTTGGGGCAGGGGGGTTAAGGAACATGCTGACAGTTTGCTGGTATTCTCCTCAGCCCCTAAATTCCCTGAAAGGTCTGTATACATTTCTTATGAAAACGATAGAAGCTATATACTAATCCCCTTTTTACACACAGTACACATACAATACAAAGATGCAAGTTAAAGCATTTCAGGGCAGGTTCCCTCTGATACTGTATTAAAATTCCTAACCGTGTAAGCATTAAATTGCTTTAGGCTTTTCATTTTTGCAGACATACAGAACACATAATTCCCACAATTTGCTAATTTGGTGAGTTTGCAGTATTTGATCCTTATACCTTGCAGCACAAGGCACAGATCTCATGGATGCCTACACGGTTTTGTTGTTTAATCAAATTTTACAGTCACTGCTCCCGTTTCTATCTGTCCTTTCCCTTAAACCTACTCCACTGTGGCTGTTTTCGTCAGCTGTGGTGTCAGAGAGAGAGGATTTCTCATTAATCTGTCATGTTGCTGAGGTAGAAGGACTGTGACTAGGTGAAAGCCCAAACATTTGACCCTTCTGGTGGTTACATACAGTACTTTGTGTATTTGTTTGGGTATATGTGTTTGTGTGTATTCTGCATCTCTGTCTAGATATCTCTATGTACAGTATATGTCCCTGCATACTCTTGCTCCTCTTTGTGGATACTTTGTATATATTATATAGCCCACAGTGCTTAACTGCGTCTGAATGATTATACATTATCTGACGTCTCTGTTAGGAAAGAGTATTTTTCGTTGATTGTTGATTGGTGCTTAAAATCCATTTATGTAGTAAACTACTTGACTATAAAAAGAGCAAGATAAAAAGATTAAGAGGGAGAGAGCAAGAAAGAAGCAGTGTGTGAATGGATGAGCAAGAAAGTGTGAACATGAGACAAAATAGTCTTCAACTGAAACTTGATTTAAGATTTAATTTATATTATGCATGTTGGAGGGTTTACGCAATTTCAACAGATACTTGACAGCCAATCAGAAACTATTTTCTGTAGCCACGACATAGGAAAGATGTATAGCTGTATACACTGTCTACATCTCTCTGAAGGGCTCGGCGCGCAGAATTTATTGCTGGGAGCGCGGGCCATACTAATTAAATTAACACACAGTTTTTGTATTTGCTAACACAACTGCCAGATGTAATAAATAATTTGAGGGGCAGTGTGCCTCCACAAGAAAGAGAAAAGACTGTCAAGAGGACAGGAGCAGAAAGAAGAGAGGACCAAAAGGAAGTGAGGGAGCAGATGAGATATTAGATAATGGGATATAATCAGAAAAATAACAAAAGAATAAGAATGAAAGAAATCAAATAGATCATTTTAAATTCATTAGAATAAACAGTAAGTATTGCACATTTGACCTATAATGTGCACATATACATGTCTACACACTGTAACAGGCATACGCCATTGTTTCATATAGCAATCTAATGCTATGTCATTTACGGTAGGTGTAACTTTATGAGCCTGAGGCCTGAGACAGGTGAAGCCTGTTGTCCAAATCCCACTCCTGTTTTCTGCTTGGCTGGACTGTAATTTCCTGGGCTTTGGAGAGCAGGATACGCTGCCCTGCACACAGGAAAACAGGCCTGATGTGCACTTAGTCCCTGTATGTGGGCAAGAGATAAAGGACACACACTTACACACGTACACACACCGGCAACACCACCACCACCGACCACCTGAGCAAAAATATCCTCAAGCCACCATAATAGCTGTTACCTTTAAGAAATATACCCACAATACTTTAATGCCACAGGGTCACACACCATTGCACTCCACTGATAATGCCGGTGGTCTATAATTTGTTATTTCACATGCATAATTGTCTACTTAACTATGTTTGCAACACTCTATTCCTTTGACACAGACACAGAAAACAGTATGTCCTTTCGCATTTGTCATATGGTTTATCAGACAGCTACTTATTTCATTGGTTTTTGAAATACATCTTCAGATGTAAGCAAACTTAAATAAAACGAATGACAAGAGGAAACTTTCTTTGACGCTCTTTTTGCAGTGCAGTTCAAAGAGATTTTCCTAAAAGTTTTAAACATTTTTCCTTTTCTAAAGCTTTCCTTCAGGTCAGGATCATTGAACTCTGAGGGTTGTGTCACTCTCCTGCTGTCCTTCTAGAAACCCCCTTAAACCCTTGCAGATATACTGCTGTGGCCCTACTCCCAGATAACATGATTAAACAGTAAGTGCCCTGTTGCTCAGCCTAAGGCATTACCGCTGCTAATTCAGCCTGTCCGCCGCCTGCTGAGGCACATGGCACAACCCCTAATGCACTCTGCTTTTGTAACAAGGCAGCTCCACTTTCAACTGAAGAGACTGGAAACAGAAACACCCCCAATGTTATCTACCAAAATGGCTGACATTGACCACAAAAGACGGGAAATGGACTGTAATGGCTCACTAGATTGTTAGAATTTTTCCTGAGGGAGGCACAAAAGTAAATACAGAAAGAGACAAAGTCATGTCTGAGAATGATAGGCCATCTAAAAATTAAAACACATTGATTATTTACTCGCTCCTAAGTCAGCTGAAAGTCAAGTTCAAGTAAGTTGTATTCAAAGTTTCATCACAATCGTTTCTCAAACTGTCTAAATATCCAAATTTTATAATCCAGTATGCCACAGAATCCTGCAGAAATTTCTATTTTGGCCCACCATCACCATGAATCATTGTTCAGAAGCGACAGCTGAT
This sequence comes from Seriola dumerili, assembly GCF_002260705.1. Lineage (NCBI taxonomy): Eukaryota > Metazoa > Chordata > Actinopteri > Carangiformes > Carangidae > Seriola > Seriola dumerili. Next base: position 2,338,433 of record NW_019174402.1, read on the forward strand.
AAGACTTGCTGCCAGTGAATTTTGTCATTTCAACCGGCAAAAACGACTTGACTGCTGGCTACATATGAGAAGCTGCTACCTGAGTGTTTGAGACTGTTCTCCCCAGAAGATCAACAGCACAAGTTGTTTCAGCAACTGCCCCAAAAATTCCATATGTTTACATTCAAGTGACAAAGCCCCCTTGCAGCTCTAGTAATGGTGATCAGAGTAAAGGAACTTAACCCAAACCATGATCTTTTTCTGAACTTTACCAGCGTTGTTGTTGTGATTAAGCCAACCAAGCCTTGACCATAGCATTATGACATCATAAAACAGATGAATTTTTTTCAAAAGTGACACATGATATCGTTCTGCTGATAGAGCCATCAGATCAGAAAACGCCTGTGCCTCGTTTAACTTGGAGGACTTGTTGGAATGTTTTGTACAGTTCTGTTTGCTAATAAGAGAAAAGAGTTAAAAGATTTAGTAACTGTTCATCATTGTTGGTTCTCCATGTATTTGTCAGTCTCACTGGTGCACTCAAATCATATTTTACATTCAGACACTGTAATTTACTGCTCAAATGTGTGAAATGCTCAAACTGTAGAGCCCAGCTGTCATAATGGAGACCAGCTTTGCAACACTAGCAAGCTGAAGAGAAAGAACAGTAGAGAAAGGATCAGAAATTGATCAGGTTTATTCTAGAAAATATGGTCCGTTACACTTTGCCTGGACCAGCCCTGAACCAGGCTCAAGACATCTCAAATTGTTAAAAACCTTACTAATTTTAAATTTGGTCATTGTTGCACTGATTAATACTAGTCCTTTAAATTTAAAATCATCTTAAGGTGCACACAAAGCACATCACAAATTTTGCCAACCATGTAATGTGCACTGTGACATACAGTAGATACAGTAGTATAATAAAGTATGCTGTAAATAATGCAAAATGAGCACACTGTACAACATGTTAAGCTGTGACATATTTTTCTTCACCTTCCTATAGAAGGTTAAATATGAAATACGAACACAGTCTTTGCACACAGCTGTCATACTGGTGGTATAGTTCAGTCCTGACTGCATCATATATTGACCTCCTGTATGGACAAATATGAAACATTATAAGAAGTGGCGAAAATTGTAGCAGACAGATGAGCCTGGTTTTCCACCAGCCCTCCAAACAGTACCTTCAGTGCCAGACAAAAGGAGATTGAATTAAACCTTCGGAAAGGAGGGGGGCTATTTTGTACCGTGATACACCAGGGAGAGCCTTTGTGACTCTTTCAACACCTTTCAGAAGTAGGATTATTTTTTATCTTGCCAGACAGCCAGCTGAATGAAAGATCTTTCTTATCATTTTCTATCTTCTCTATACTTTTAACTCCCCCACTCTTTTTCACCTTCCACTTTAGTTCAATCTCTCTCCCTCCAAAGACCATCTATTTATATCTTCTTTGACATTCCAAGGGCCTCTTTTCTTTTGATGTAATGAGGAACATTTCAGATCAATGACTCTGGGATGAGAGACAAAAAAGAGATCCACACATAACACAATCCAATATTCCAAGAGCAGTTGTGTTTCCTGAAGAGCACAGTAACATCTTTTTTTTTAATAATTTACTATTTCTAAGATGTTCATGCTGCTAATGACTAATGAAAAGGGTTATAAAACTAACTAAGACCAGCTTTATTAGACCACTAAGGCATACACATTTCCATTTAAAGATTTAGGGCTGGTGACTCAAACAAACTGTGGATTACATGAAAGGTTATGCTAAGAATTAATTATTGATTAAAATCTGCATTAATGTAAAGTTTTTGAGTGAGGATATGTGTTATTCCAGCCTGTAGAGTATTTGGGATGTTATTGGGATCATAATATATTATATGATAGATTTATATAGATATATTAAACTAAAATGACTGCAATTATTTGCGGCATGGGGTGAACCAAATCAAAACAAATTACTTACTGAGCCACTATTTTTATTATACCTCTAACTTGGATTTAATTGTGACCTTTAATCTAGATATTACAAGACATGCCAAACAAATTGTCAGTGACAGAAGGCTCAAGCAGAGACGTTACAAGAGAGAAACAAACCACTCTAAGAATCCTGAATAGAAAAGTGTCTTATGCCAACAAAGACGTCGCATTACATATATCTCACCCCTCCCCAATAAGCCAATTGTCTGCTCTATAACAACCAAAAGGGAAACATGTCTAGCCAATCGTGTTAAGCCAAACCCTTGCACATAGTAGAAGTATAACCTGTGGTAAAAAGGCATTTTTAAGGCATTTGACAGATGATTCTACACATGCAGTTTTTATTTCCTCTCGACCATTGAAAATGAAGTTATTGTTTTCTCCCCATTCATTCAGATGATGGGCTGGTCTTGTTAGCCTGAAATAAATACCTGGAGGCATAGCTAAGATGCTATGGCAATTCATCCAGTAGTTGTTTTTCAGTTATTTCACTCTGGGCCGAAACAGTGAACCGATATTCCCACCCCAGAGACACTCCACTAGTGTGGTTAAAATGTCTCTGGAAAGCCTAAATCTAATAATTCAGGCTTAGGAGAAGTTTTTGATTCAACTGTTTTGGCTTTGATGGCGTAAAGTTGCGGCTTCACTCTGCAGAAAAATATGCTCCTCTGCAGAAAACTGTCACCCATTCCCAGTTGGTCCTCCTGTGTCTCTCAGCGCCGTGGTGAGAGGATGAAACACACTTGGCAGCTGTGCCTCCTTCTTGATGGCCTGCTCCCATGGCTTAATTTCACTGGTATGGAATTATTCGAGTTTTTGAAGGTAGATGCAGCATATGTGTACAGGACCGATGGATTAACATCCTCTTCTCCCAGTAGACTTTTCTAAGAGAAGCTGATGCCTCAAGGTCTAAGCTTTGAATGGAGTAGAGGAAAAAGTGAAATTCCTCTGGGAAAATGAGGGAGAATAACATCCCTCTGTTGTTATCACATCTTGCTGTATAAGGTTTATTAAAATTGAAAAGAAGACTGAAATGCTTCTACATAATGTAACATGATAAAATAAGATGACGTTTGTCTTTGACCTCAACACAATGAAAAGATATTGTTCTAAGAGACTTTGTTGAAACACAATACCATTTCCAATTGCATATTATGATCCCTGTTTGAGTTCTTACGGTCAGTGGCGCTGCTAACTTTCCATTCTCCCCACAGTCATTAGGCTGTCAAGATTTACTGTTCAGATACACATCTTTGATGTATCTGCCCCATCCTCCAGCTTCTCTGTTTCTAGCTATTCTGATCTAACCAATCAAACTCATCTTGCTGGAGCTGCACTGTGAAGCAGATCAGCAAGTTTTGCAGTGATCAGATTATGCGCCCTTTGCTGCGTCCAAGGGAGAGCAGAGGGAGGGAGAGGGAGAGTTTAAGGGAGGGAAAGCTCTCCCTTCTGGGGACTGTCTGAACTGTGTCAGAGCAGGACCGGGCTGCAGGGTGGAGCGCGGCCTGCTGATAAAGGCTGAGCCACAGGAGTGTTTGGGAGGTGCTGGCTACTATTCACCTTGGAGCTACCACAGAGCAGTTTCACTGGGATCTTAAGAAAACGGCAGGCAGGCAGAGCCCCTTTGAATTCACCTCCCTAGGAAAGGGAGGACTACTTGAATGGCTCAGGAGGAGATGAATGCTGAGTGAATGTGAAATGAGGCGATGGCAGTGGAAGGCAACGGAGACGCTTCCATATGCATGACTCGGCCCCTTTTCACCACTTCCCTTTTTAGTCTTCCTATTCTTGTCTGTGTTTAAGGCTATGATAAAGCCTCCCCAGCTCAGCTACCTTTTCTTCCACTTCTGCTACAATAAGCCAAGCGCCCGATTGACTGGGGCTTTAGCTCACACCCTTGCCTATATCCAACCCCTGTAATCAACCTAGCTTCTAATATGGACACAAAGGCCTTTCAAAACTCAATACCAGGAGGTATCCTTGGAGACAGAGGAGAGGTTAGGACATGCCATGGGATTTCAGAATCAAGTGTAGTTACTCTTATTCGCACTTGACCAGTTAAGTTACAGTTGCACACACTGTCTGTATTTGTGTGTGTCAGCGTGTTTATGTGTCTCTTCCAAATGGAGAGGAGCGTTTGTATGTATCACTGATTCCTCTTGTCTGAGTTCGATTGCTCTGAAGCCTTTCCACGCTCCAGAGGACCGAGTCACAGTCCTCTAACACCAACGTTGTGTCAGTATTTTAAAAAAGGAGATATATTGGATGTCTGCTGCTGCACAAGTAAATGGTACTTGTCAATAACAAGCTTTACATGGATGAGGAAATCCTTTTGTTGCAATAGCAATATTAATAGAAGATATTCATCATCTAGCATCCATTTGGATTAAATTAACCATGGTCCATTCATGGAAAATAATCATATGAGGAACACTTAGATAATGAATAAGTACTGTCATTATTTCGAAAGAAGGTTGGCCTCAAAACAAACGGAAACCTCTCACCCATGGAGATGTGTCAAGGTCTCAGTGGGATAATAACAGAGCTAAAGCTTCTCCGACACAGTCTCAGAGAAAAAATGAAAATGAGGGGAAAGCAACTGCTGGAGAGATGCATTCACAGAGAACTTTAATTTTAACAAACAATATGGCTTGTCATCACAGACAACACTCTGAGGCTGCGGCCAGGTCAGATGCTAAACAGGTAACGGTCAGAGCCTGTCAACTCCTCTGTGACTGATCTGGCACGAGCAGGGCCCATCTTCTCCAATTCTCCCTGCCTTTAATAAGTAATTTTCTCTCCAAATGAAATCACCGACCCTTCTTGCACACGTACATGCTAATTTTCAACTAGAGAAAATATTTCGCTATGATCCATGATAGAGACAAAATAGCCTCCTCATTTTGCTAACAGGCAAGTGATGAGCCGTGTGAGGAATGCAGTGCCTTTTCATCTGACTTAAACTTCCCTCACTAAGCTACACACACACACACACACACACACACACACACACGAACACGAACACGAACGTGCCAACACGCCCACGCTCTCTGTGTCATCATGATTGGTTGCTCTTTTGGAAGGTAATGAGTGATTTTCTTTGCACATTGATGCAGAAAGAGTCAATAACAGATAATTAATGAAATTTAAAGCATAGTGTACATCCAAACAAGTAAGAAATATGTTTTATATATTTTTTCATATTCAACTGGGAGTTCTCTATTATTTATCTTTGACTGTTACATTCTTAGGAGTTGACAGTTCCCTGGAGGTGGGAATGACTGATGATGGTGTTGTGTAGAGTATGTGCAGTATAACTTATACATGCTATATGCTGGAGGCTGATTTGATCTCAGAAGACCTTATTTCTAATGTTCCCAAAAGACAGTGCCCAGATACTGAAAATACATACTGAAAACCAAACACTTTCTTTCACCCTTTATATGGCTGCCATGGAAAGACAAAATCACGTCATATCTTTCATTATGCAAAAATATTTAAGTGTCGAGAAAGGGTGCATAGGTGAGGATTTACACAAGCATCCAACCACTGCGGACCAGTGAGGCTTTTTTTATACACAAGTACAATAAGAGCTGTCAGAGGAAATCTAGCACCTACAGTAGTAGCAGTGGCAAGATGAGTGTAGACTGAGAAAAGTTATGCTGCTTTTACCAAATTCTATTTGATGAATATTCCCATTGTTGCAAATCAGACTCACTATTTTACATAAAGCCCACAGGGTACAAAAAACATTCTTTGTAAAAGATTACGCTTTTGAGACAAGGTATAAAAAAATCTGTGATGGTCATTTATCACCACTTGCTTGAAGTTGCAGTACTTAGAGGCGCAGTTTCAGTTTTGCTGTATCTGTTTTTGGATTTTCAAATAGAGTCAGGATTATTATTTTTTAAATATCTGGTAAACTGATTAAAAAAAAGTGATTTTGCAGCTCTATACTTAACAAAGACCAATTTTCTTGTATTCCTGAGAACGTCCTGAAGCAGTCTTACACCACTATGTGTAATTTAGTTTTTCTTGCTGCAAGCTGCAAGTAGGCGCATGATATTATGTTAGAATAGCTTCCATCATTACAACACTCACAACACTTCATAATGAATAATTTCACTATTTTTGGTTTGAATACACAAACTACTCAGAATACATACTGATATACTGTAAACTGTATGTAGTATGGAAATGGAGCACAGCTAAGACGTTTGCATGTTCACACGTAGCTTCTGTAAGGCTCAAAGAAAGTCAAGCAAATCAAAGCTGTTCATGGCTACATTTGAAAGATCACACCATTTCTTTTGATATAAGCTGATACGTGTTTGATTATGTATTCCCTCTTTCTGCCAAACAGGTTATCGCTGTGTTGTTGGGGTGATCTTCCATTCAAATAATGTGATGCTCGGCACCTCACTGCTAATGTTCTCATTACTGCTCAGACATGCTGAGAAGAAAAAGCTAGACTGTGTGCATGCATTAATGTGTGTGAGTGAGTGTGTGAGTGAGTGAGTGAGTGAGTGAGTGAGTGAGTGAGTGAGTGAGTGAGTGTGTGTAAAGCCATGCGTACATTTGCTTGCTGGCATAGGAGAGTAATTCTTCTTCTATGCAGATCCCTGTATGCCTGTTTCAGCCATACACTATGCTTTTTAGTGTGTGAGCTGTTCAGTGGACAGGATGAAAATACATGTTAGGTTGAGAACACCATTAGTTGAGAGTCAGCAGTTCTGTGGGATGGAGACAGAGGGGTATATGGTCCCTGTCATGAAAAGCTTCTCATGGTATATTTTCAAGGCATAGAGAAGAGAGAAAAGGAGGACGAAATGATATATGAAACCATTAGGCTCCTAACACCTAAATACTTCAGCTGCATGTGTGCCATTACTGCCATTACGCTATAAGCTCCAGGCTCCATGATGACGGAGAGATAGGAGGACAAAGGAAGAGGAAGACAGAGGAGTGAGATAGAGGGAGAGGAGTGGGATGACCCGTGTGATAGAGAGGTTGTGTGATGTCATGCATTACTGATAGGAAGAGGAAAGGCTGGTAATGTGATCCTACAGATAAAGGAGGAACCTCTCTCGCTCTCTTTCTCTCTTTCTCTGATGAATTTCACAGCCTTGCTCCAGTGCTAATAAAGGAAGTTAGGTGATGTCTTTAGTCACAAATTACTAGATTAGATTGAAATGGAGGTAATGTCATTACATATGGTATCTTTATAGGATACAGATCACTGACTTCATAGGTTACAGCCTTTTCCGGAGATAGGATTTCTAGTAGCAGACAAGCTTAGATCATATCAAAAGCTATCTTAAATCTGTGACAATCTCTTTGTCCAGTCACTAGCACTAGCACATACTTTTGGTGTGTTAACTTTTCCAGTCTGTAGCCTCTGTTAATCCATACCCAAATGTACTTCATGTAAAATTTAAAAATTATGACCACATCCTTTCTAAGACATCACTAAAGAGTAAAACACTGCTGAGAAAATCTTTCCTAATAAACAAACTTAAACCAAGTTTCATTTTTTATATTAATAATCCCAATTCATGACAATTACCGATTATTTTGAAAATGGTGCTTGCAGTAAGGCTGCATGTAGCTTTTGAATAATGTATTAGGTCCGTTTGGAATGATACTGGTATTTATGAATACAGGTAGAAAATATGTCTTGAATACTCATTCTTATCCATTGTGAAGCCTGAATTTTGACATCTGATCAGCGACTCTCCCCTAGTAAGCAGAGCTTGTCAACAAGAAAAGAAGTGCAAAAGAAATCTTCTCATTGTGAGCATGTTAGCATGGCAAATTTAGCATTTAGCTCAATTACAGCCTCACATAGCAGTCAGCATGACTTAGACTGGGTTACCAATCGCTCGAACACATTTTCTTTATCACTGTTATGATTGATTCTCAAACCATTATGTGCATCGGCATCACATCAGTTAATTACCCAAGCAATTAATGTAAACTGCAAAAAGATGACACTCTCTGAAAATATCCATTAATCATCACTGTCCTTTAAAATTAAAAGAATAAATAAATAAATCAGCTGGTCACTTCCACCAAAATGACATTTACCCTTATCAACCTGAAACCAGGGCAGTTAAAAGTTGTCAATAAAGATGAGTTCATTCAACCTGTGTTAGAGAAATTAGTGTAGAGAGTTGCACCTCCAAGTTTCATTTACCATCTTGTTGGTGGCACAAATTAAAGCAAGAGGTGGGCTGACTAAACAGGGTTGACCTCTCTGGATTAATAGCTGCTTGTTTACTGAATGGATACTGTGCATATCTAAACTGGTATGGTCCCCTAGGTGAACCAGGGGGGATGAGTAGCAATACTGCAGAGTACAGAGAAACATAATGTATAAATATGTGATGTGGGCCAATGGAGAATCCCTCCGTAATGGAGCAGATGAGGTGGAGGAGGAGGACAGGATGATTAATATGAACAGGCTCTGTCTGTATTATCTGTATATGTACAGTGCCTGTAAAGGAATCTGAAGATGCATACATATTCAAAGACCCGTTTTAGTCAGGTTTAAAGGTGCTATATAGTTTTTGCTATCACTCCATAGCCGACTTTAGCATTGACAGCTGAAACATTGCGAGTTTAGAATCAAACTTCATTCCTTCACTCGACAAGAGCTGTCCCCAGGAGTGGAAAGAAATGCCAGTGTTAACTCTTGTTTTGCTTCTATTTCTGTCACTTCTTTTCTTCTACTAAAGTTAGCATTATAACTTCCTGTCCCTTCTTGTAAAATATTACTTTGCTATAATGAGTCACTGGCGTCCAATCTGCCCTCATTTCAGCATGAAAGGATGAAGAAGTAGAGGTACACAGAAGGCATGTTTTAACCTCCTGTCTTGTAAATACAATGATGGCTGAATCACTTGGCAAGCGACCATAATCACAATCACATTACCATGTTAGGCGGCAGAGAGAACTTACTTATAGCCCCTTTTAAAGGGAAGTAAGAAATTGTTTAAAAAAACAAAAACAAACCAAAGATGGTGGAAAGCTCTTAGATAGAATAATTGCAGCTGTGTTTATCTGTCTTAAGACAAGCTAGTCCATGTGTAGCTGTATTTTTACTACTGTCTTTTCATTAGAGGACTGGTGGGAAGTCTTTGTAGCAGGATGCACAACAGCACAGTATCTGAACCAGCCACCTACAGTTTGATGAAGATGACCATGAACAAGACGAGAGACCCCCTGAACATCATCTTCATTGTTGAAAATAAACTCCTTTATCTTTTCATCCACACAGCTGGAAGTATCAACCACAGACTTCGCTGGAAACCTTATCGATGAACCCACCTTACTACTGATCACTGTCATCGACCAAAATGACAACCGGCCCATCTTCAAAGAGACACGTTATGCAGGAGAGGTGCTTGAAGGATCCCCTACAGGTTGGTGATATTGTTATATTGAAGGAGTCGAGAGAGAACTAGGCCATTATTGGATTTATCTGGACAGCAATATCACACACACTATGATTGCTACACTCAAGATGTCTTTTGATCTGAGGTGTAGTGAGGTCGTGTTGATGACATTTACACTGGTGTCCTGAATGGGGTGGTTTTTATGTGTAGTTGTGGTGATGCAGTAAAAAGTGCATTGCACATGTCTTAATAATAAAATCACCTAAAGACAAACATATTTAATAAGAGCACTGAACTACTGCATGCAGTTTTACATCATCATCATGACTTGCAGAGGCACGTCAGCCGATGTCATGGCCTATATTTATTTATTTAACACACCACTCTCATTGGTGGCTAAGTTTTAATGACAGTGTTATGCTGGCAAGCAGCTTCACCTTGAGGACCCATCTCATCTCATCTTGTCAGGCTGTATATAATGAATATTAGATTTCATTCATATTTAAGTAAACCTTAATGCTTTATTTATCAAACACTGCATCAGATGTGAATGGAATAGTACTTTGTCATAAGAAATACAATACTGTTGAAAGAATAGGCACTAAAAGTAAAGTAAGGATACTTTATATAATGCCTTTTTATTTATCAATTAACCAGACAAAGTGTTGTAAACAGCAAAAACCTCAATCAAATGAATATTCGGTCCTAATATTCATCCTTTGCCTTTAAAACAGCACCAGTCCTTGGTACACGTTATATCATATATTTTTCAAAATACTTAGCAGGTAGGTTGTTCCAAGCATCTTGCCACAGTTCTGTGGATTTAGGCTGTCTCAGTGTCTTCTGTCTCTTTGTGTAATCCCAGACTGACTCAGTGATGTTCAGATCAGGGCTGTGTTGCAGGACTTCTTGTCTCTTACAGTTCTGGCTGTATGTTTGGTTGTTGACATGCTGCAGAATGAATTTGGGGTGGCTGATGGTATTGTGTGATGGATAAGAATCTAAACGTATAAAGTACCTAAAATGTATGCACAGTAAATAGTACAAAAAAATTTAAAGGGGCTGAAAGCATGTCAAGATGGCTGTGGCTCAGGAAATGGAGGGGCTTGTCCAATAATTGCAGGGTTGGCGAATCCTCCCGTCCATATGTCAGAGTGTCCTTGGACAAGACACAGAACGGCAAGTTATAATTTTACTTGTTGTTCCTTTTCCCTGCACACAAAGTCTTATGACAGCAAAATGTCAGCTCTGCTCACAATAGTTGTAAACACGCTTATATTTAATGACCATAAAGTTGAATCAACACCTCTCTAAAATAAAAACTGAACATTGTAAACTTAATGAAGAAGGATTTATTACTGGACTGTTGAATTAAATTGCAGTAGTTTGAGCTAAGTTTACCAACTAAACTGACAACTGAGTATATATTATAAGTTGTTGAGTTTTTTTGACAACTTCCAGCTTATCTGAGGTGGAGGGGCTACTCTGCACTACCGTCGCCATCCCACCTCAATGCTAACATCTCATGGTTCAGTGTCTTAGAATGAATCATTTTGAGGTGTGACTGTCAGAGCCTTTGACAAGACTCTTCACCTCTGGTTTTTACTATAAATCTCCATCTTCTCTCATATTCCCTTGTAAATTTGTCACAGTAGCTTCTTCTTTGGTTCTCTGAGCTGTTATCACTGTTGTTTTTGTTAAGGTGAAATTTGTGCCCTAACTGGGATGGAATCTAAATAAATGCTTTTTAAATTTACAGCATTTTTATTTCAGGAAAGTTGCTTTGCTAACGTCATGCAACCTTTGTGTGTGTGTAACTGTGTGTGGACTATTTAGTCTTTAAAGCAGGGAAAATTAAGACTCAAATATTTCCTATTCTGTCAGTGTACAGCTGTGGTGTGAATGGCTGTCATCCACCATACAATGGTTATATATGACTTGATGCTTGGGTGAGAATTGTGGAGGCGTCCACATCCTGGACAGCCTGTCTGTTGCTGTTAACTGCCAGGTTGTATTCGGCTCTCATTGTTGAATGGTTTCCGACACTATCCAAAGGATGTGGATTTATATTTCTGCACCTTCAACACTGCAATGGTTTCTTTAATGATGGGGCTTTGTGGTAGACCTGCTCCGGACTATTCTGCTCTTACTACGCCTGCTAAAATGTAATTTTCTTAGTGATGCAGTTTCTCCAACTGCCATACTTACACCATATGATGCTTATGATGAAATTAGCAAAAATCAGTTGCTTCACCCTGTGTGCTCCAGCTGTTCACCTTGAACCTCTTTCTACTGATTCACAGAAAAAAGTGGCCCTTGTAGCTGAATGCTTAGGGCGCATACCACGCATGCTCTGAGCAGCGAGTCCCCGGTTCGACTCCTGGCCGGTCGGACTATTTGCTGTATGTCATTCCCCTACTTTCTCCCTGAATTTCCTGTCTGTTCCTTCTGGTTCTGTGTAATGAAGGCCAAAAAAAATAACTTAAAAAAGGGTCTCCATGTCAAATGTCTCGAGGGCAGGGCAAACAAGTTGTAGCGCGCAGATTGTTTGCAGAAATACAGTTGATGTAGTTCACAGTCATGAGGTTAAAAGTAGAAAGGACAGACAGTAAAATGAAAGCGGTAAAACAAAAACCTATAAAGCCTCTCACTATGTTTGTTCTCACATCATTAGTACAGACAGCCAACAGACAAAAACCTTAATCACCAACAGAGCTTCACAGATAAGAGGGATCAGTCAACACACAGGCAGAGTTGAGACACACACACACACACACACACACACACACACACACACACAAACACACACACACACACACACACACACACACAGAGCTTCCCATGGAGACATTTTGAGTGGTTGTCAACGTTATGCTGAACTTGTGTAATGAATTGCTAATGCAGACATTGCTTATGCGATGGTATATATTAGGTAAGCAACAGCATGTCATTACTGGCTATGGACAGCTAGATAATAGGCTGACAAACGTGCACAATTGAATCTTGTTAGAATAATGCAGTCAACCAAAGAGTGCATTTTCATACTTTGAATCTGCACTGTAACGGGGCTAAAATGATGGAATCAGAAATCTCACTGTAAAGAAGTGATACGAAGAAAAATACCAAGTGATTGCTTCTTTTTTCCATCTTTACATTTATGTTTTTTATAATGTGGATTCCTGTTCTAAAAATTCATTGGTGCTTTCACTGTAACTTTTGGTACATTAACCTTTGGTCATACATGTAACCCCACATGCTATCATTGTGTCTGTCTGTGAGGTTTAGAAGTCCGTGTGTGCATCTGTGTGCATTTCTGTATACCTGTACCAATGAGAAAATTAGTCCACTGGGAGCAAATCGGAAATATGACAAATCCCCAGCAGGAAAATCTCTTATTGGTTTGGCCCCAGTGAGGGCCAGACCTCCCAAAACACCTGAATCATCATTCTGTAGTAGTTTTAGCCCTGACTCTGTTTAGTAGACAAGTTAACTCAGACTTCTGCCAGCTCAGCACCACTACATTTTTAAAAAACTAATTTTACATTACTGGGAGAGATCTGATATCATCCACCAGAGACCCTCTTGCAACTTGGCCTGATATAATTTAATTTGATTTTAAATGCAATTACATTATACTGTATTTTTTGATATATATATATATATCTCTCAAAGACACTGAGTAAAGGTTTTTATAATCCACAGCTCTCTGTAAAGTGCTATTTCCTGAGTGGATTATAGCCTTGTTGAATAAACCAGAGTGAGCAAAACAAAATTAACTGAAGTTTATTTTATTTTCACCATGTTGTCTTCTGACAGCTCCTTGGTACTTTAGTTGCCATGGATGCCAGATCTAATTGAGCTCAGCGATAAGATGAAGGATGCAGCTCTGAAGACTGTTTCTTGCATGTGCCTGCAAATCTGTGTACTAAATAGTCTACTTAGCCAACGTGTCAGTTCAGCCTCAGTTATCTGTCTAGTAACAAATCATTTAAAATACATTTAACAACCTGTCAGTTCCCTATAGGCTTCCTGGTCAGTAGTACTAGTAGGAGTAAATTGTTTTGTGTGAGGATGCCACTCAAAAAGCCTCATATCATAGTCAAATAGATAGATGGTCAGACATCCTTCATATCTTTTATTGTTGTCAACAATATTCACAGTAGTTGTAGTCAGTTTGTGGAGTCATATTAACAGAGAAAAACTCAAAGGGGATTTGTCATATTTGAAGGACAAGTAATGAAATGGCAGCGATACCAAGAAGCTTCATAAGAGAAGACCTGCCTGCTGCTTCATGGCAAGTTGCAGCTTCAAACACTCAGAGAAAAATACTATAAATCTACAGTAACTGACTTTTTCGGCACTTTGGAGCAGCAGTCCCATCATCATTTAAGTTGATATGGCGAACAGTTTCCTGTTTACACATCCAGCAGATACAGAACACACGGTCATTCATTTGAGTCGCGTTTCTGGCCATCAGGTGAATGTAAGTCCAATATTTACTCTTCTTTTAGCTCTGTTTTTGATCTCTACCGGTTCCTGGGGGAAATGAATGCTCCACTATGTTGTAGTCACTTTGTCTGACTTCGGTGCTGGGAAGGAAGCGAACAGTAGTTTTATAGAGTTGCTGAAAACAACTGCCTGCTGCGATCAAAAAGGACACTATGAGAGCAGTGAGAGTGAACCAAAACAGTAAAGCTGGAAAAACAAAATAATGAGCTGAAAGACGCTGTAAAGCACGGTAGAGCTGACGGGAACTGCAGAATCCGATGATAATTTTCTTGTGAGTTCATCACTATGAGCAACCCCCTTTCACAGACAAGCAGTCATGTCATCCATTGTTGACATAAAAGTAGTAAGAATAGTATTTCTGTTGTACTATGGTCGGTGTTGAAGCTGCCGATAAAGATGGTTGAGACCTTGTGCGTTTTATGAAATACGGAGAATTTCTTCTAGAAGCAATGTTTCAAAAAATACAGGCCCTTTTTTTTTTTTTTTTAACTTGGCCTTGTTTTAAAACACACAAGGATTTCAGTGCATAATGATAAATCACTTCAAGACATGCCCACTAAAGACAGGTGGAGCCATGTGAGTATTACCCAAAGGAGTCAGACCACTCGTACAGGTTGCACACGAGGGACAAACAAGCACTCCTCTTCCCCCATCCTCAGTCCCCCCCTTTTCAACCTTTAGCACCACTGCTAATCTCTATATAGCCCAGTAGTGTATAAATGAAGTTATACTGTATGTTAATGTATGTTCATGTGTTTTGTGTGTTACGTGTGTTTATGTGCTTTTTGCAAATAGATATGTTTGGTTTGCGTGTGTGTGTGGGTGTGTGGGTGTGTGGGTGGGTGTATGATCTGGAGCAGCATGGTTAGTGGTTACACAATAGTGGTTGGGCAGCAGGGGAAGCTGTAGGGGAGAATGTCACAGTGCTCTGACATTTCTGTGCAAACTGATAACAAAGGCAGCCAAAGCCTCAGTCTCCTAGCAAGCCCTCTCCTTCCTGTCTGTTTACTCCTCCACTCTTCATTTTTTCTCTTTTCCTCTTTATCTCTCTCATTCTCTTTTGCCTCCATGCCCTGCATTCCCCAGGGGTTTGTGTACACATCATCCTACATTTTCTCCCGACTTGGCCATATTTGCTGTTTCACTATTCTCTACATCGTTGCCCTGTTTACCAACTTTTTAGAACTACTGATATTGACTTACTGTACTTACTTTTGCCCCACTTCACTAGTTCTTTCCTGATGTTGTTTTGACAGGATCATAACTTTTTTAAGTTTGGGCAGATGTACTGGTGACTTAAAATGATGTCAGTCTTTTGTCAACATTTTTTTATTTTCTCTTTCAGACTTTAATCAAGAAAACCTCCTTTCTTTGTTATTTTATTTTTCATTGAAGAATAAGGCAGGTGTTTTTTTTTCTTATTGTCAAGAAATGACAGGAAAACCAAAAACCAAAGATGTGCTTAATTTTCTCAAAAAAGACTCAGTAATTTATTTTCTAAAATAGTGGGGAACTGTTTATGTTATCAAATATAACTCACAGTAGTTGTGCATTTGTAGAGGAATATTTTCAGCAGCAGATAAATACACATTTTGCGCTGTAGTGAGTATTAACAGCAGCGGGACCTTCTATGAGTTATCAACATGAAATAAACTATAGTGGCCATGTTGACTGTAATAAAGAAACACGTTACCCACTGCAGCGGTGCGGTGCATGAGTGGGATTTTCACACCCACGCTACATTTGCATTTTTCCACATTGAAATCAACGGCATAGTCACTGTTTGGACACTTGCTTATATACAACACATACAGTTTACATGGATTTGTCATCCATGATATTGAAAAAAATATTCAGTTAATGTTTAAAATTCCATTATCTTTTCCGTGATGAAGCAGTTTAGTTGCAGATTTATATGAAAAGTCTGTATTGTCTTTAGGTCACATAACGCTGACAATATTTCAAACAACTGAAGCAAGTATCAGTTCTTTTATTTAAAAATTTGTGGAATCGTTTACACAATTTGTAATAAATAGACTAAATGTTGTCTAAACTATTGTCAAATTATACTTGATCAAGAGAAAAAGATCTCTTCCCTGTGTAGGTGAGGTAGCGTTACACTAATACATTTTTCCCACTCCGTCATATCTCAGAGAGCTCTATGTTTCACTCCTCCATTTGTTTGGGGCGTCATTGTGGCAACATCAACAAATCAGTAGCATCACTGAAAGCCATGCATATTAGCAATGGATTCCCAGAGAAAAATCATTTAATCTAAATTTTAGGGATGGAATGGTGTGCTGCTGGAAAATAACTGTGTTAGGACTGTCATGTTTTTTGGTAATTCATGTTTATCTTTCCTCTGCCAACAGCATGCAGACAAGTTAAATCTAGCATCTAGGTGATATATCTTGTGTAATTGGACATGATGTGGTATAAATGAAGATATTACTCATAGCCGAGTCTCTGTTTGTGTTCCAGACTAATTTGTGTTTATATCAGAAGTAATTAAGGCCTGAGCTCCTGCTGTGATGTGAGAGAGGGATGGATCTGGTTTGCGGTTGTGCTCTACTCTCTGCTCTTACACACAGACACACAGCTGGGTATTTACAGCTTAGAAGGTGGGCAGCATGGATAAAAACTTCTATCACATCATATGCAATTTTATATTATGAGAGAGTAATACAGTAACACAAAATACAAATATTCTTGAAATCCAATAAAGCTTTTTCACAGACATTGTCACTTGCCATAGCATAAAAAGCACAAGTGTAATTAGTAACATAAATGATGACTCTGTTCCATTTAGGTGTTCCTGTACCAGGGTCCTGTATTGTGCATGCTGTGTCTCTGTTATGGCTCACTGAGATACATAAATGGAACAGAGGAATCATCTTTGTTACAGTATTAATTACACATGTGCTTTCCCTGCTGTGACAAGTTAAAGCTGCTGCAAAAAGGTCTTTTGCAAAATTAGATAAATTAGATAAAATAATATAGAATGTCTGATTTTGGCAAATCCAGAAAATGAAATACCTATGCAATCAAGGTGGCAAAATATATATATTGTCAGTTTTTCCAAGGTAGACATACTTATACAAAACACACACATATAAGATTATTTGTTTACTGTTCCTCTCCCGACCGCACCACCTCTCTCCATAGCTGCTTACCGAGTTCACCCAAGGGGCCCTGTTTTTATGAACCCGTGGTGCAGAGAACAGTCAAGGGGGACACGGTGTGGTGACTATGTTTGTTGGCTCTCACGGCTCCAGCAGATACATGTCAGCGCGGCACTGCTGGAAGCAGGATCAGGAGAAATACATTGTCAGTGGGTGTTTGAGGAGTTGACATCAATCATGACCAATAAAAATCAGCACCTGTGTGCTAATGATGTCATAGGGGAAAGGAGAGAGAGTTGGACCAGCCACTCCCTAGAGAGAAGCATCAGCATGTTACTATTGTCATTGGGAGCATGCCAACATGCTCCCAATGACAATAGTAACATGCTGATGTAAAGCAGGTATTACGTTTACCATGTTCACCATCTTAGTTTAACATGTTAGTATACTAACATTTGCTAATTGGCACTAAACATAACATGCAGCTAAGGCTAGATAAAGAGCACAAAAAAAACATACAACTTAATCAAAAATATCAGATAAAACGATATAATTCCACAGGGATGATTAGTTTTGCAGGTATTGGAAAAATTCATTCATCCATCCAGTAGTTGTTGAGAAATTTTAGTCTGGACCAAAGTGGTTGACCCACTAACCAACTAACACTGACATTGTCATCCCCAGACCAACATCTATACTGTGGCTAAAAGTCAGTAATGCTTTTTCTTTGAATCATAGGAATGAACCTTGATGAACTTAGATGGCATCAAAGGAATGTGTCAGATCAGTCTACATTAAAGTATTGTTCACATAAATTGCCAAAAATCTCATTAGTCTCTTAACATGCGCTCACTTGATACATGTCAGTCAAAAACTTAGCTTTACTGCTATTATTAATGATGTGAACATTGTTTTGATATGCTGAAAATGGATGGAAGTGAAGAGAAACAGGCAAGGGTTTAGTAAATGTTATATTTTGGTCTGTGTGGGTGGAGAGGCCAGAGGCACAAAAACTCATTCTTGACATAAAAAGTGGAGTGTATTGCTCCTGACACACACTGGAGTACTTCCTCTACAATAGCACAGTCACATTCACCACAAAAACAAAGACACAGGTGTGGGCCAGAAATCATGAAAATTGTACCTGAGGAGCGCAGCACATGGTGGCCAGACTTGCTTTATGCTGACCACTTGTCTGGAATCATTTGTCACTTGTCTGCACCTGGACCCTGCATATGGTTACAGCATTGTCTAAACTGCAGTCATTAATATGGTCTCTGTCCTGTGCCCCTGTCCTGTTGGTGCCTGGTCCCCCACTGTGGTCCAGACTGCCAGCCTTCGGGAGCTTAACACTCAGCAAAATAAAAGGTGAATAAAAGCTTTAGCTGGTAGCTAGTGTGGGTAGCTTTTGCAAGTTTGGGGAAAGCTAGTAGAAGAATTTGGGGTAAAGGGCTGGTAGGGTGACAACAGTAGTCAGTGGGTGCAGAGAAATCAAAAAAGAGATTAATTCAGGAACTAGATGAAGAGATATTACACCAAAACCAGCAGGTAATTTGTAGCATGATGATGATGATGACGCATTATGGTCTGTGTCTCTACCTTTCTCTCTCTTTCTCTCTCTCACCCTCTCTCTTTCCCTTTGTTAACTGGAGAACAGTCTGTCCAGCACCCTACCAGGTGACCCACTGTCCCACAATGCCTCATTATCAGCTTGTCAGGCTGAGAAAGCCTGGCAAATTAATGTCCAAGGTATCTACTGAGGCTGCTGCCCAATTAACTCTGGGGCATTGTTGTGTTAGGATAAATGAGTTTTTCCCCCCTTGTACATGTTGCCATTTGGTTCAGTGAAGTAATAAGTCCACCTGGTCAACTTTTATTTTCCTCTAATTACTTGGGGACTCATTTTTAGTCTCAGTGAGTTCCAGTGTCTAAACTGAAAATGATTAGATGGTATGCCAGTGACATTTTCAAATTAAAGATTTTATGCTGAATAGTGACTGATTGAAAGAGTCACATCTGCATTCCAAACACCTCAGTGCAACACGATGTAAGTCCCTATGGCCAGTGGATAGAAATGCTGCTCCGATCCAGTGAGAGGCTCTTAGGGTATTCACTCATTTATATGCATCTGTTCTCTTTTCACCAGTAAGGCATCATTGATTTTCCTTAGCCTTCTTAACTGAGCTATCTTCTTTTGAATTACCATAGGGAGCGATATGCATTACACCACTGAGAGGAAAAAATTGCATTCTAAATAGGCTTTATTTTCAATAGTGATTTGATCTGAATATATGTGAATAGGATTTTATTTGAATACATTTCTGTGGTTTGGAGTAAATTATTTTGCTCCCTTACGGGCTTTATGTGGTTCAGTGCGTCATTCCAAAGCTAAATAGCGTCAACATCCATCTTTCCCTCTCTCAGCCCTCTGTCCCCCCCCCCCCCTCTCTCTCGCTCTCTCTCTCTCTCTCTCTCTCTCTCTCCATGAATGTTATGTAGATGAGAATTTATTCCTTATTTTAGAGAGAGAGACGTTTAGCAAAACTGTAGTTGTATTGTGATGTAATGATGGTGTTGAGAGGATTGGGAATTCAAGGTGAGACAATGGCTCAACTCTTGGCTTCTCCTTTGGTTGTTCCAGTACTTGAGTGCTGCTAATCTGTTAAAGAATATCTCTTCTCCTTTATCCCTACACAAAGTCCCACATCAGCTCTGGCTTGATTATCTAGCCCTCCCTCTGGTTCGGCAGGGACCTACAACTCTCACTAACACACATTCTGAAAACCCTCAAAGTCCAACCAGACAAACCAATCTGTCCCCATTGCCCCATTTCTTCTCCCCCTTCCTGACAAGAAAAGACAGCTGTTGCCCCTTTCGAAACCCCCATTGCACTCCAGGTTCTCCAATTTAGATTATCTCCCCTCTTTGTTTCACAAGACTGATCTTGGCCCTTCTCAATCGGAAACCAGCTCCTCAAAAGTCAGCACTGTTTAAGCTTTTTCTGAACAGAAAAATGTTTCCAAAGAGAGAACCCCTGAGCAGATATTTCATTATGAGATGTAAAGGTTGCTGGTTATGTTGCAGCAGTTATACCAGTTGACACTGTATAATTGAAGGATAAGGTGACATGTTTTTTCAAGTCTGTCTTACAACAATACTCATATTCCTGTGCATGAACAGTGTCTGGTCTCTGTAGTTGTTCCTCCTGTCCACTGTGGCTCTGAAGAGAGGCTTTTGGATGCAATAAACTCCGCAGTCCTTATTCTGTGTAAAGTGTATTCCAAAGTTCAACTGAGGCTAATATAAGGCTTCAGCAGTACAAGAGAAGTGGGACTTTACCTAAGTTTTTTTAGTTTAGAACTCCCTCCTTGTGTTTGTTGGTCAGTTGGTCTGTCTGTGCACCACTGTGGTCCACACTGAAATCCATCAACAACTATTGGATAGATTGACATGGAATTTGATGCACACACTCATGGTACCCAGAGGATGGATCTTGACTTGGTGATCACCAAATTTTTCATCTAGTGCCAGTAGTCAACATTTTCACTTGTCCCAAAACATGCAATATGGATTATTATTATTCTTGTGCACTTAGCTGTAAGCGTGGTTGTACACTTGTTTCACCTCAGAGAGTAAAGTTTCTGATCAAGATACACATCATGTCCTCCTTTATTTTACAATAGCCAAGGTCAGTGTCGTCTAGAGATGTAACCTAGCAATGCTGGCCTCAGATGTATCCAGTGGTTTTGTTATCTACCCTGATAGAGCAGAGTATATCAGATGAGATTTCTTCCATAATTTCATATACGATAACCACACAACTGAAACTGATCCTAGGTAAGTGCTCACTTAACACTTAACACTCCACTCACTAATAGAATATCCAGATATATTAGGTGATAATGATGCAGTCTCACTCCCTCATCATCACATATCTCCATTTGATATCCCTTTGTCTCTCTCATCTTTCAGTTTCAGTTGTCTTTTAGTCAGTAATTATTGCAAAAGTGAAGCCTTAACAGTTGGAAAAAGGAAGAACAGTGTATTTATAGCTTGTTTACTCAAAGGACATCTCAAAGGAGAAAGGAAATGAGGACTTAAACTTTTTTCTTTCTAATGAATGTAGAAATGTCAGAAGGATTCTAATTAAGCTCGTGGTTACCACCAACCTGGCTGACTGAAATGGCCAGGAATGATATTGTCATGTTTGAATTAGAGTAGTTGTTGACTCACAAACATCCTCACAAAAAGCTTCATTCTTCTGAGCAGTATGGAACTTCAGTTCTTTCATTAATACATAGATCTGGGCACAGCATTGAGAATATGATTGGAAGAGATTGTCCTCCAGCTAGTCGGCCTTCCCCCACACCATCTCCTACTTATTCCAAATTACTGCTGCATCCCGCTGTGGTTGAGTGAATCTGTAATGTACACGTATCACTAAGAATCTATCTTTACTACTCCCACTCTCCTTTCCTCTGTCCTCTTCAGCAACAGACCTGTTTTTTTTTTTTATTTTTTTTTTTTATAGATGACAGTAAGTAGTCCACCACTGGGTATCTGGGCTTTCGCATGGAGAAGCAACAGATCATCTGAAGGCTCTTTGATTGAGTATTGATCTGGGATTGTCAGACAAGCAGAGGTGACAAAGTTCACACATGAGAACAAGGCAGCAGCCTGCTGTGCATTTTCTGCTGTAATCAGTTCTGTGAGGCAAAGCAATGTGTCCATCAGTCAGGAATTACATGGTCTTGTCATCACTGTGGTGAGCTGTGATCATGTGGTCACCACTCCTGTCAAAATGTGTCATGCCGCAGCAACAGTAATGAAATTGTCAAATCCTCAATATCATACCACATGCTGCATATCACCTTTAAGCAAAGGAATTTGTGTTTCATATGTCATTTTACCACTGAGTAATGAGACCATGGACAGAAATCAATAGGAATGGGACAATGTGAAACACAAGTGTTTGAGAAAAGCTCACACAGCAGTAACTACCTGTTATAGGGGTATGGCTGTATTGATAAGAGGTTTGAGATGGGTGTAGCCATGTGAAGTGATGGCAAGATAGATTTTGGTGGGTTTCTTTTCGTCTCTTCATTTATTTCTATTTTCTCTCTGACAGCTTGAAAAATGGTTTAGCGATGAAAATAAAACATATAGAGCTTGATAAAAATAGAATGCTGTCAGAGTCATATTTCCCTGAAGCTTTATAAAAATTGCTTTTTCTGCATTCATTTATCAACAAATGCAGTGGTTTGTTTAGTCCCAAGAGGAAACACTGGTGCAGTATTTATGTTCTAGACACACAGCAGAGAACCTTCTAATTGCCTCTATGAATGCTGTTATGGTTTTCAGCACTAGAGGTAATTTTGGCATCTGAATCGATTCCCTAAAGACTTAGACAGTAATTGAAATGGCAACTCTGGTGAACCCGGGATATTTTATTTATAATTATTGATGGATAAGGGTCATAAATACTATTTCACAGGCTCTTATCTAACAATGGATATCATGAAACATGTACACAACCCATTTTATCTCATCATGGACAAGTTAATTACAACAAAGTTGTCATTATAACAGAATTATAGCTACATTTTGATAAGCAATATAGTCAGAGATGCTGTATTGGTGTTGGTGGAAACAACTGTGACTTTAATATGATCTCACATCTCATATTGCACAAAATTCGTGCAGAAACCATGAAATTTGACTGATCATAAAAAAGTTTAGGGACTAAAAGGGATTTGCCCAACGCAAACAAATAAATACAGGTCCTTAATAAAGGCTGGATTAAAAAAAACATTGATGGAATTATCTGTAGCCCATTGTTTCTTCTTTGGCATACTCCTGATCGATTTAAAGTTGTTAGTTGACTAAAGCTGCACATTTTATTCTTGTCTTAGTCAAACATCAGAAGATTAGTCAGACCAAGAATGAGCACTTCAGTCAAACAATAAACAGCCTTTAAATTATTAATTTAAATAATTTATCACAGCATTTAAAGTTAAAACATTGAAGTCTGAAAAGATGCAACAATATTCAATCATTGCAATGATCCTAACATTGTGTTTGATAACACAAACCCTGAGTATCCAGAACACAATTGGAAAGTATCCTGTACAGCGCCTCATAAATAAATCCTGACCCTATAATGTTCAGTTTTGTCAGAGCTGAGGTAGAAAGGTGTTGATTTTATTCTGTCATTCTGTTGGCCTTAGTGCTATAGTGTGTGTTATAGTCATACAGAAAGTTTTAATAATAGATTGTACACTGACATTTAAAAGCATTGCTAACAAAAAATATTTGGATAAATTGGAACCTCTTTGGAACCACATAATACAAGCTAAGTACTTGACAGCTGGCTACTGCCCAACAGACTTTGCATGTACAGTGCATTTTAATAACCTGCAGATGTTGCGAATAGATTACGTTTAGCTACATGGACCCATTCAAAATCAACAAGACCTGGCTATGAAATACATATGATAAATAAATTGCATGTGCTTTAGCATGTATAGCACGTTTAACACTCTACAATAAACTTGCCTTAAGCAAAAAGTTAGCCAGCCAGCTGGGCTACTGACTTTTCACTGAGGCTAAACCCCCATCTGCAAGCAGTGTTGCATTGTTAGGCTGTTGTGAGATGCTAATATATAACTTTACACCACTGTCTTTGGTAATTAATTCAATATGGCTTTAAATGTGACATAATGTTATTTAACATCTTAACGTTAGGGTACCTAAGTTTGTGTGTGACGTGCTATGCCTCATCAGGCTTGTGTTTTTTTTTTCCCAGTGATTTTCTAGCCGCAGGGCAGGTTACTGAATTGGGTCCACATGTTCACCCGTTTTTTTCAGTAAAGTCTTGCTGTTGCTGTCATATTCTCTTCCCATCACCACATGCTGTTCAGTCTCCTCTGGCCATAACATTAATTTGCTTACAGTAGCTGCAATAGTAGATTAATCACACTCTGTGATGCCCCTTGACACCATACGGGATGTGGACAATTCTGTGTGGGATGTCATCTACCTGTGTCCGGTCCGTAAGTACTCTCACTCTTGCTTAGCCCTTTGGTGACAATGAAACAAACTGTTGATTCACTTTTCAAAAGAGAAGCTCGTTCAGGCCTTCCCGTGCCATTACAGTGTCAAATTCCTGATGAGGACAATTCAGAAGAGAAATCAGCAGATGACCTTGTGTTGAAAATGGCAAAGATCTACACTTTCAGTTTACGTGGCTGAGATAAAGATAGGAACACTATGTAGTGTATGTACTGCGCTCAGTGTGTCGCAACATTTGCGGGGAAAACTACAGTAATTTTGCCGACTCGCCCGAAAACTTTAAACATGACAGACCCTTAAAGCGCAACAACAGTACAGGGGAAGATGAACTGATGGAATTTCAGTGCCACATATGTTTGCATTTGTAAATGTATTATTCAGAACACTATTTAACTTGCTTTTCACAGCAAATATTGATAACTGGGATTAATTTATATTTATTAATCCCAAAGTATGTAATCAATTAGATGCATTTTTTTAATCACTTGAAAGCCCAAAAATAAAAAAAAATAAAAAAAATGCTGCTGTTGTTATAGTGATTCTGACAGAGAGATCTGCTCACTAATTCCTCTGACCTCTGTTGCCTTTTTTCCTCGTAAGCGCGGCATAATTGTGTCCTTAAGGACACGTCTCCTTGCTGAACTCTGTATGCTTTACTCTTCTACTCAAGGCCTGGTGACAGAAACTGAACAGGGCAGAGCCAAAAAAAAAATGTCAGCAACTTCAGACTTGACATCCTAAATACTGCATAAGTATTTTTACTGCTGACACCAAAATAACTTCAAGAGACCTCTTGCGAAATTTCCCAGAGGAAAATTGAAGAGTAGGAAGCACATGTGCGAGTAGCTATGGTACAGACAAGTAACATAACACTGGAAAAAGGACTAAAACTGTGAATTAACTAAATCATCATATAAAACCGCCACAGAGGAGGCTCGCATTAGGCTCAATGCCAATTAGCAGTATTCATCAGCTATCTTTAAACATTGATACAGCGTAGTTTGGCATAGGTTTCCATTATTTCTGAGACATGTTCACGACTGCTTTTTTATTATCCTAAGGTTCAGCTTCTGTTGAGCTGTTTGTTCTATCTCCCTATTTTTCACTTGCACAGATTAAAGTACCAGCTTTACTAATGTTTTAGCAAAAACGATCCTCCATCACTTTGCACATATGACGATGTGTCTTTGAAGTCACTCGTGACAAAGTGTCACTGATGTAGATCATATGGAAAGGGACTTTATACTAAAAAGCAGATCTTGAAGCAGCTCTGAACGTGACATATGGTTGTTTGAAGCTGAGAACTCGTTTGTGGACATCCCCGCCACGTTTGATGAGTATAACTACTACTTTAGCAGTCAGTAAAGTCTTAGTGGATATGTGCATCATGCCATGCTATGGTAAGGATACTGCTGATTTGTAAGCGTTGTGAATGTATGTGTATGAGTCTCTCTCTGTGTACACCTGTATGTGGGTTGTATATGTTGGATGTCAAGAAACGTCTTTGTCTCTCCTGGTTTGACACCCTTGTCCCATTAATCACAGTGCTGACTGGCCTCCTCGGAGAAGTAGATTACACCAAGTTGCCTCATTCAGTTTTTATCTCCACCCAGAGGAACAATGACTACAAACCTGTAATGAATTTACAGTAAAGATGGCATTTCAGAATAGGTCTATGTCATCCTGTGTGGTAGTATTGCATTCCTGCCAAAGTAATGAAAAATCCATCTTCTGTATATTTCCGCCCACTGTGAATACATATAATATATATCAATATATTTATCTATTTTTCATTTCATTGACATTGATGTAAACAATCGAAAATGTCTAAGGACTCCTGGGTTTAGGTGGTTGTGCTGTATATTTGATGGATCCGGAAATTCAGTCCGCTATGGCTGATATATTCTTGAGTGACATTTTATCTCAGCAATCTCGTTGATCTTAATGAGATTTCTGTCCTTCATTGGTCTGTGTGTGCATCAGTGTATGTGCGTGTCTGTGGTGGCTGCGATTAAGTGGAAAAAGAGCTCCTATCAAACGATTTGTTTCTGACAGTGAAGGCTTACAGCTCAGAGGAGGCGGGACCTCTGATGACCTTGGACTGCTGACTAGACTAAGGAGGCTTATGACACTTGCAAGATTTTCTCACTAAAACCTCCCTCAGGTCGATTACTCAAGTCAGGAAACTGAAAAACAAGTCTTCAGTTGAGCAATGCAACATGATCATTAATCAAGATTGTTAACAGCTACTTTACTTTTATCTGTCCACATTAAGTTAATTTGATGCTTTTATTAAACAACATAAAACCCATAACATTTGCAAAAACATGTGATGAGTGTAAATTCAAACCTTGCTCATCCTTTTTTTACCCCAAATTACTTGCCAAATGAACAGCAGTACTTAAATAGACCAGAACTCCAATCTGTTAAAGTGTTCTACATGTCTGTGGTTGTATTGTGATTACTGCCCAGCTGGTATTTAATAGATGCAATGTGCATGCCCTCACAGATGAACACATTAATGCCTAGTTTATGTCTCACAGCTAGATGCCAAATGAATGTGAGTGTATACAGGCCACTATATTAAGCATGCACTTTTGTCTTGCCTCTAGTTGCATCAGAAGTGAAAGCAAAAAAAAGGGGTGAGTGCAGAAGAGGAGCCTGGATCTTCACATTTCACATGGTTATTGTGTTTTTAGAGTTAGCTGCCTTTGATGGAACATGGCTTTTATACAGCAGGTGTTCTGAGATGAAATTTTTTGATATAGATCTGTATCGTCAAAATGGGCTCTTATCTCTGCCACTGAAGATCTTACAGCCTCCGCTTTCTGTAAAGGTTGTTTAGATTTTCTGCTTGTTGAAGAAAACAGGTAAACCATGTTCTCCAGGAGCAAAAATCTAAACTTACAACAGAGAAGTGGTGCAGTAATTTATGAATATGTCAAAACATTCTGTATTTATAAACATAGAATGAATAGCAAGCAATCACTCATAAAGCTGTAAGTTACCATGTTTTTTAATGACAGAAACGAAACAGCCGGGAAGAAAAATAGAGAGGAAAAGGTAAATCATGCCTCATATTCCATAAAAAGTCAATGTTGTGGACTACTGTTGATAGGAATGACACAAGAAGAAACGGAGTGAAACAGAGAAGCCAGATTCTAGTTCTTCAGTATATTTTGCACTGCACTGCACACCAGACTCCCACCTACCACTGGTATTGCATCAGTACAGCTGTTTCAAAAAAAGTGTCAAGTCAAACCAAGGCAGGAGAGCAGAGAAAACATTTTTTACTTATCTACTCTCGCAGTAGTTTTAAGGAGATGTAGATACAGTGAATAAAAAGAGCAAAAAGGAATAAAAAAAACTATATGTGGCTTTGGGCAATGTGTTCCAGCCAAAACAAAACAAAATGCATAAAAAATTCCATGGTCTGTACAATAATACAGCTTTTTAATGCCAATATTTATGTTGTAGGAAGGGTTATGTGATGGAAATGTCTTGCTCCCTATTAGACCTCTGAGTTAAGCAGTTGTCTTTGTCTTTTACCAGTATATCCTTTTCGTATCTTGAGGACAGAGTACAAGAACCCACTGTCCATGTGCGCATCAATTTGATGTCCAGTAACACTCAATGACCCCTGTTCCTCGGTTTCACTCATGGATTACAGTAGAAAATGTGCACAATCCCATTTGCTGCAACAAATACCCCCCGATCTCTGTGGGCTCTGTGGCTGTGCAGCATCCATCACCCATCACTGTCAGCCTGAGCCTCTCCAGGCTGGCTGCCCGTCCCTGTGACTTTCCCACAGCGCTGCCATTTAACTCCAGTTCTTTCTTGCCGTCACTGCAAAATCTCCTCAGCAATGTGTCGCAGTACATATGGCTCAAGTGTGGACTGTGAAAATGTAATACTGTGTATTACATTGCCAGCAGTGTCTCCTCTCCAGCTAGTTATCTGATAGTAACATCTACAGTAATCAAGTAATATGCTTGGCTGCTAGCCTGTGTGTTGCTGTAACAAAACAGCCCACATTCACATCTAGGGTAAAAAACACATAAATGTCAGGAACATCATAATTCAGTTCTATACTTTAGATTTACATGCAGTCATATGATGATTACTCACTACCTGCAAAGTTGGGGCTGTTTTGTTTTGTGGTGTCACGTTGATTTAACTCTTCATTACTCAACACTTCATTAATCCTCAGGCAAGGTAAAGACAAGGATGTTCCACACTGTCGCTTCATTTTTCCACAGTGTGGCCTCCTTTTTTCCTCTAATGTTGACTTTTGCAAGTTGTTTGACTTTTATATTGCTCGTGTGTGTTTGTGTGTGTGTGTGTGTGTGTGTGTGCGAGCATCTTTGATTGTTTGTGCTTTTTCTAGGTAATAAAAGTCCAGTTTCATAGTGATACTTCATATTGCAACAATTGTAACAGAAACACTTGGCTAAAGTTAGAGAATATAACAGTTAACAAAGATGCAAACATTGATTAAAGGTCTGTTACAGGATCTGAACTCTCCAGCTTATTTGTGTGTTG
Organism: Seriola dumerili; assembly: GCF_002260705.1. NCBI lineage: Eukaryota > Metazoa > Chordata > Actinopteri > Carangiformes > Carangidae > Seriola > Seriola dumerili. The sequence goes on from NW_019174402.1 coordinate 2,367,040, forward strand.
TGCACTGTAGCAGCAACACCTTGACTGAGGTGGCAGGATCAAACTGCACACACTCACTGACTATAAAAACAGAGATGTTTAGGTTGATCACGGTCAGCTATCACCCCTTATGACATGTGTGAATGTGGAAGTTATTTATTCTTACATAGTAGTGTGAAACAGTTTTTGTCCAAACTTAACAGTATGGATGTGGAACAGCGTACTTCCTTGCGTTAATTAAACATGGTCTATTACCCTATATTACATAAAACATGAGGATTTGATGGAATGTATTAAAGTAAAAATTGATAGCTCAGAGATCTTTGTTGTCCTTCGAAAGGAAATTTGATTTACAGTAGAGGGCACACAAGGGCATACAGACAGAGTTTACAGACTGTATTGAAGAGATTGTTCATTTGCATTTATAATGACTGTATGAGTATGAGTCTTTCTCTCTCTACATGACCTGTATGTGTGGATTGTATTTGTGGGATGTCAAGAAACGTCTTTGTCTCTCCTGGTTTGACGCCCTTGTCCCATTAATCAGTGCTGACTGGCCTTCTCAGAGAAGTAGATTACACCAAGTTGCCTCATTCAGTTTTTATCTCCACCCAGAGGAAGAATGACTTCAAACCTGTAATGAAATTACAGTAAAGATGGCATTTCAGATTAGGTCTATTTCATCCTGTCTAGTAGTATTGCATTCCTGCCAGAGTAATGAAAAATCCTTCTGTGCGTTTCTGCCCACTGTGAATACATATATATATATTATAATATATATCACTTTATTTATTGATTTTTCTTTTCATTGACATTGACGTAAACATTTGACGGACCCAGAGATTCAGTGCCTATGTAAATCAATATGGTTTTGTCGATTTGCATAGGAGGAGGCGGCAAGTTGTCTATTAAAACGAGACGAAGTTTGTTGAAAAACTTTTGTGTTTTAGAGTATTACCTTATTTCAGTGGCATTTGAGGACTATAGTTTAAAATGCAATACCTTTTACTGGAGCTTATAGACATTTTTTAAATCTTTTTTACATTCACTACAGTGTTATTGTGCTGGTTCAACTGCTTGTCCTCTGTGAAGCATGTAATTCTTGGGGATACTTTCCTGGGTGTACTATACAAGGTCAAGTTGTCTAATACATTAGCAAACAACTCCCTAGAAATGCAGCAAAAACAGAGCAGCATAGGTCGCTCTATGGAGTGCCATATTTTGCCATGTGTTGACTTCTAAGTCGTATATTCACCTCTGGTCCTACTTTGATCTGTCAGCTCCTGACATTCACCTCTTTATTTCAGTCCCGTGCTATTTAGCACTGGGTGGATAGCAAACCTTGCACTGGGAATGTGTTGATTTTCAGTGGGATCAACAGCATTTTAGTGTTCACTTCAATATGTCTTCAAAGAGCTTTAAGAATATGTGCTGTATATTCTTATAGAGCTGTTTGAGACAATATTTGATAATGCAACATATGTGTTTCATTTTCAAACGGACAAACAATATTATTCTAATATACACAATGTACTGTTAGTCAGTATTTTGATGATAATAGACCTCTGTTTGTCTTCTTTGATCATTGATGGAATCGAAGTTGTGTGAGAGCCCTGCTCTAAATAAACTGTTTCAAATGGAAATTGATTCAGCCGTGTCCCGCACACTTCAAAGACTCCTTTTTCCATTGCATTGTTCTTTTGTGATGCACAGGGATACATAAAGAACTCTGTAGCTGAGAGCAGTGCCTCAATTTGAAGAAATCCGAGCATCCATCAGAGCAATATGGTATGTCTTTGACAAGTTAAAGGTCAGACTGAAAGATTTCTGCCATGACTCATACCCTCCAGCCGTCTTTTTGAACATTTGCCAACATGTGTTTCATATTTCTTATTTTCTCAAAACTATATCCCACAAGGAAAAGGTTTATTAAAATTGTCTTCAACCTTCTAACTTCTTTGGTTTAATGTAATTGTTTAGCCCCTTTTATATTTTTTTCTGATGTGCAGTATGTGTAACATAATGTACATTAAGGTGTAGCAACAAAAAACCTACATGACTAATCAGCTGTCTCTACAACACGTTATCTGGACAGTATGAAATATGGCCAATACTAGTTAGAGCACTCTTTCTAACTGGCCAAGTATTATTTGTGTGTTTGAAACAGATGTTATGGCGTTTACACATAGCCAGCCATCGAGCCAGAAACTTAGGTTGAGCCCTGTCTCTCATGCAGGTTAAGTAATTTAAACATTAAGCTTTTGTTATTGTAATGTGGACATACACTTTAATACTGTAGTTCATGAACAGAAACCTGCTGACAGTCTTGATGGTCCTCCTCATTTATTCTTGTTTTATTAAAGTCATTTGACCTTCAGTGTGGAATGATGTGTGTGCAGAGTTTGACACTAGAAGGATGTTTTCACATTCATTTGCTGAAGGGTGAAACCTTATCTGTGCTCACCCTAAATCTCAGTATAAGACGTGCACGTACCAGGAGAATTTGTGACATCACTGCTAGTTTGGCAGCCAATCATAGAAACTTGAAAAGTCTCTAAAAAATTGACTTTTCGGTGAAGTAGTGTGGATTTTTCAACAAAAGTGGATTTTTGTGTGGATTTTTCAACAAAAGAACAAGTAGTTATAATGTATTCTTAAGAATTTTTAACAAAGTTGTTATGGAAACAGCATTTCAGGACACAAATTATTATTCAAAGTGAGATATTTTTATGTCAAAAAATTTGTTTTCTACAAAATACCATCACTCGTGGTGAAAAATATGTAAGAAGGAAAAAGAATGTAAATGGTACTTTTTTCTCTTTTCCTTTTGTTTGAAGTTGTATTACCTACCAAGGGCCCTTTGCATCTGATTCTGTATTGCATGCAAAATAGCTTTTGTTTCAGGTTCTAGAAACCTTGCTTGCTGTTTTCACATGGGAGTGTAAAAAGCATTTTCTTTTTAATAGCCAGCTATGTCATCCTCCTGTCACTGTCAGAGTGCTGTCCTCCAACATCCTGTACTGCAGCAAGCTCAGTGACTACTGTGAATGGTCCTGATCATAACTCACCGAGTCAAGGACAAACAAATGACAATGGAGCACTAGCAATCTGATGTTTCTTCCCTGCAATTGTTCATGTAAGTACTCGAAAGAATAAGGAGGCAAATAGATTCAAGGACATACAACACATGGCCTGTGAATTTGAGTAATGTATTCCATATGAAGGGCATCATCAAGTTTTGATTGTTTTGATGTCATTGATTGTGTTGCTACAGGATATAAATCAAGAACCATGGGAGAACAAAATATCGTTCAAAGAGCCACTTAATTTATGACTTTGTCCTACTCTCACAAAGTCATGCATTGTGTCTCTCTCTTTTAGAGTTTACGGGTAATTAAAGCTGCTGATCTGTTGAGAGTGTACTTGTGTTTTGTCCATGTACTATTTTGTTCTTTTACAGTTTCATTTTGTTTTTGAATATCTACCCTTCAACATTTGTTCTCTTCTCATGAATCGTTGGCGGCTGTGGAAAACTCTATTAAAGTTTATTACTTAGTTTTAATAAATACTGGGATCTCTGAGAGCGGTCAGATCCATGTAAAGTTTTCACTGAGATTTATATCAGTTGCTGACTTATATGTACATTACTACTATCTCAGTACAACTTTATCATCCATCACATCAGACATTTTTACTCTGAGTAAGAAGAGCTTTTGGGGTGAAAACAAACACTGGAAGATTCATGCTTCTTCCACTTGATTTCTTCACTCTGCACAGTACAGTATATTTCATGAATTGGACGTGGTATTGGCATTATCTCACTGCTCCGCTGTTGGTGTCCTTTGCCTTATCATCCCCTGTAGAGCTGTAACCCTCTTATATAGAGTGGTGGTTCAATTGACAACATTATTCCCCCTCCATGCATAATCTGCTCTCTCCCCCTCTCTCTTTTTCTCACACACACACACACACACTCACACACACACACATACACACACACATATACACACAGAATACAGATATTACATTTTTGATACAACCCTTTATTTAACACTAGTGATATGTTGCATTATGTTCAAGAGTTAGAGTGCTTGAAATGTTGCATTGTTGTTGGCACCGTGCTGGTGGCGTCGGTTAGTCCACCACTTTGGCCCAGATTAAAATATCTCGACAACTGTGCTGATTGCCACGATATTTTGTACAGGTAGCCTATACACGGTCTCCACAGGGTCAAGCCTATTTTATTTGATGATCTCTCTGACTTTTCTTGTAGTTCCATCATCAGATCAAGAAATATCAGTTTGTCTAAGACCTTGGTTTAAGACCAAACAGAACAAATTCCTAGCTGCATTTCGTGTTCAGAAAATAAACAATTAGCAAAGATTTACAGGAGTCTTGGTAGCTGGTGGTGCTAGTAGCATGGTAAATATTATACATGTTAAACATTAGCATGTTAGCATTGTCACTGTGTTATCATGTTAGCGTTCTGATGTTAGCACTGCTGTGTCACCCGGCTCTACTAGCACCACCAGCTACCAAGACTCCTCATGTTCATGTTACAGTGACATGAACATGAGCTTTCGGCTCTTGTTTCAGACAGTGTATTTTTTTACATCCCAAACCTGCAATGGAATTGAATTTACAGTATCTTAGCATTTTTTTCAGATAGAAACTGAATTCAACTCTTCACACAATTAAGACAGGAATCTGCTTCATTCAGCAACTATTAGTAATGGCCAGTGTGTGTTAAAGGAATTTCTTAAGAATGGACCAACCCATAATTTAACAAACAAGACCCCTCTTTGTACCTTTACAGTGGCTATGATTTACTCCAAGCCCTGCATCCTTCTCCCATCTTCTTCTCGTCCCTCTGCACCGCTGTACAGTAGCTGGCTGCTCCGCACTGATTGCCTCCTTTTCCTGGGTGAGATCAGATGAATGCCCACTAATGGGTTTTCAGTTTTATTCACTGAGCCCCTAGTACAGAATTAGAGGGATTTTCCGGGGGTAATTAATTAAAGTGTCCCTTTTAAAGGGGAAGTATCTTTTGTCTTGATTTAGTGAGTGGAGTCATTAGATGGAACTTGGTGAATTTGTGAATCATACATTCCCAGCTGAGTTACTGGGGCCGTTTTGAGAATTCTATAGGAGGTTATCATCCCTCGAGTCAAGTGACTGCATTGAGCATTATTATTAATCTTACATATCCAGAGGAGATGTGCAGTGATCTAATATGATTTATCTATACAGATATAACTTCCCATTCTACATAACAGTTTAAGGTGCAGGGAAGCAAAGCAGTCCGTAGAAAATGAAAAGTGAAAATTCGCACCTCCAGTGACACAGACCTGTCACATATTGTACTTTTGTTTGAGCTATGTACCGTACATGGAGATGTCTATGACTGCATTGTGTCTATATTTGTACCTGTTTTTTTTCCACACCTGCTTGCATGCATGCAGGAATGTATGCTTTTGTGGATCTGACACAGAGGTGCCACCGTGGGAAGAGTGAGTTGAACTGTCCATGTTCCTCCTCCCTGAGGTTACAGTCCCTGTTCAGTATTCCCTGTCCGCTGGGAGCCAGCAGTGTCCTCTTGCTCTTGCAGAACAATGGCTGCTGCACTCACAGTCCAGTCAGACTGACATCTGTCTTTATGCACAAACGCAAACAGAAACAAATACGCTTACAATACACATTTGCATGAGAGAAAGATATCATCGGCTACATATACTCAGCGGTTGCCTTGTCTAATATACATATAGAGTAGCCACTGTAACTGGTACATTACTTTTAACAACATTACCAAGAAGGATGAGAATGGTGCAATATAACAAAAAGGAAACAGACAATTAATTCATTCCTTAGTTATTTGTTCTTATCTTTAACTTCTACAATCTTGCCATTATGGATCTTAAAAGAAAGAGATGATGTACTGCATGTATTATTTCAGTCTTCTGCAAAGTCTTTTCTAAAGTTTTTCCTAAAGATACATTGAATTGGACGACAGATGACGGACCTAAGAATTAAACCTAATTTAAAACCCTAATTAACTAGTCCAAACCCTTAATCTAACTTGCAATGTAAACCTATAATATGACAACAGGCAAAGAGGAACATGGCTTTATTTCACCTAATGCTAAGCCTTAATAACAAGTTGGGATCAAGTAAGTATGCAATGCCCAGTCCCTGTAGAGATGACCCTTTTAAATATAGAAATATAAGAAGTTATACCCACATTTACATACACATACACTTCTACCTGGTGCAGTATATGTAGACATAATCATAAATTATTTGATTTATAATTTCATTCATACTCCCAAATTTGTATGTATTCTGTACTTCAAAACAGTCTGTTTTAGACATTGCTGTGCCTGGGTGGTGTGTGCACATAGTACGCTGGTGGTCAGAGTGAATATCAATAGGTTATAAATATCTATCTAATTTAAGTCTGCTGGTTAAATCTACCTTGCTCACTTTGTTCTTTTTTCTTCTCTTCTTCCTCTCACTCCCTCTCACCCTCCGCTGAGAGTTGCGAGAGTCTGCTTCCTGTATCCGTTATTAAAAGCCCTCTGCAGAGTCGTTATTGCAAGTTCATGCATGTGTTTAGCGGAAACACTGGTCATCACATTGTGTTTGTATTAAAATCGGGAGTTGGCTGTATTACATAATGGGTACTAAATAGATGGATGACCAATTAAAGGGAAAACCCAGCCAGTGTCTTAGCCTCCCCAAGCGCTTCAGTACTCCTTGACATAGTTTCTTCAAGTCTCTGGAACTTTTGCTGGAGGCGTGAACACCATTAGATTTCACTTAGGTTGAAATCTGCTGCCTGTTAGGGCCATAGTATATGATTCACCTAAGTTTCATACTCCTCAAACCATATAATGACTTCTCATGCATCCTTAAGTATCTATTCATTATGTTTCTCCACTTATTTATTTGGATTTTTCCTTTAATTTGTCACCCCTACATACATATACAGTTTGGTCGCTCCTCTGTCCATATACAGTATGGTTTAATAAAAAGGATTACTGATGATTGGCTGACTTAATGGCATGATTTAAAACAGGACAAAGAAGCTATTTAGATTTAAGCTGACCAAAGGAAACGTAAAAATATAATGGATAAAAGCCAGAAGGTTTGGCTTATAGGGAGTGGGGGATGAAAGTATGAAATGCTTTACCTAAGCTCCATGAAATCATACGTCACTTTCTGCACATCTACCATTGTCTGTAATCTGTCACTTAATAGTTGGAGTATTTCCTGCATAAAATCCTACATGAGAGGTTGTGATCTTTCATTCAAATTGCTCTCCAGGGTCTTGCATTTTAATGAATTGCCTTGAGCCTTCAGTCCATATTCCTTAGTCTAGTTAAGATGGAAGTCTCACCTTACGATTCAACCTTGGCACAGAAACTCGCCCATAAAGCCAAGTGTGAGACCGGGGGGGGCATACAGAAGTGCAAGGCATAGATTTCACACACTGAATACTTTTTTAGTTAGGGACATGAAATAGCCAATGGGAATGTGAATTTGTACCCTTCTTCTTGGCCAAGGCATGTTGGATAAGCATTTATAGAAAATGGACAGATGGGTTGTAAATTAGTGCAAATGAAGGTATAATTTGTGTTTTTCATGTACTGCCCATTCCATTCGAAAAATACAAGCTATTACTATTCAACCACCTGCTAACAATGAAGATGGTATATGCCATTTTCCCCCACCTGTCCCAGTGGAGACATCCTCTTTTCGTCCCGAGTCTCTTTCTGTCTGTGTGGACACCGGTTTTGTGGATCTAGTCAACGTTTCTTTATGGTAGCTTCAGCTGGCTAAGTGTTCTGAGCACGATCAGACATCATCTGCTGTCTAATTGTGCTCACACAGAGATGATTAATTAATCTTAGGAAAACGAAAGCAATATTCTGTCACTTCTGTGCCTCCTCAGATTAATGACTTGCTTTTTGAAATGATCTTCTGGGGGGGTTGGAGGGTGGGGGGTGGAGGGGCTTGCCTTGGCAGAACATTAAAAGCATGAAGCATTTGGACATGTCTGGTGGCATCACAGCCACAGGGTAATTAGATTTTCTTTAATGATGATGGGATCATGTGGTGTGGCTGCTGAAGTTTTCCCGTAATCAATACACCCTAGGTTGTTATTGAGTTTGCTGATTACTGTTGCAACTGTGTACTTTGCACAGCTGAGTCAACAGCTTTGGTTGCATTCAGAAAATATCACATTGCATTAACCCTCAACCACCAACTTCCTGTCTCCATCTTTGTTTCTTTTTACCCTGAATGGCTGTCCATCCTGTTCCCTCCGAGTTTTGTCTTCCCTTAACTTTCATCTCTTTGCAAATTTTTACATCCTTTTCTTCTTTTTATATCTCTCTCCTCACTACTTCATACATCAATTGTTTGTCTCTTTTTTGCTAACTAATTTGGATTTTCAGTTTCCTCCTCCTCTGGCTTGCCATTATGCTCTTGTCTTAATTCTTTCCTTTTTCTTCCTGTCACATCGATTTGACTTTCTCTCGTCTCTCATCCGCTGTGCTCTGTTTGGGGTCATGAGAGGAGGTGGTTCATCTGGTCATTATGCTCTGTGGACTGTCTGCCAGCCTCAGGGCCTGACATTTGGCTCCACCATGGGACCTGTAGCATTCATTATGCCAGCGGGAGAGGAGGGACATGCAGATATGCAAATACAGGCGAGAGTGAAGTCAGCTACAGAGGGGAAAACCCTGATTAAAATCCCAAATTACATAGTTGTGTAGTATGTGCATGTGCACACATATTGTATCAGTCAGTGGGATAAAAAATATACTGGACCTAGAAAAAAAAAAAAAGACAAGTTGAGATTAGAAAGACAAGCTTTACATCTAATTTAATATTTCTGAGTGGTGTACTATTTTTTTTATTATTTTCCTGATTTAAAACAGCATCATGGCTAAGTTATTGGGTTTTGCATTTTATACTGCTTCTATGTTAATGACAACTTCCCTTTTTAAAATACAAAGATCTGCAGCTCAGGTGGTATGATTGACACTAAATTGCCCAAAAGCATTGCATGTAGAGACAGTGCTTACCTCCAGTCCCGTGAGACTATGAATTGAGATAAGCCTGTTAAAATAATTAGTGGAGTAATGAATGACTGGTTAGCTTTAAGGTGTAGAAATGGAATTACTGGAGGCATTACTCTAGGCAAGGTGGAAACTCAGCACAAAACAAAAAATGCAAATGCCATATGTTTGGCCTGTGGCTGTTTATTCAACATTTATGTAAACCAAGAAGTAAAAAAACAAGTACAACAACAATTTTAATGCACTTTTTAAATGTTGTAAACAATTTCTGTTTGCATCATAAATCATTAGTATTATAGTAAACTATTTTGTACAAGTAGTTAACTTCTGTTTTTGAATTAACAATGCTCACTGACATCCCCAGAGTTGCTGTCTGGTGTTCATGATCTGAACCATTTGAAGTTGTCCATAGAGGCACATAATTAATTCTGATGAAAATATAGCACATGGAGAAGTCTGGTGTTAGTTGAACTGTGTTGAGCTTTTGAGAAAGTGCTTTGCTGACCATGTACATGCATGCAAAATTTATTTCTTTTTTTAAAATTTCATTTCATTTCATTTCTTTTTTTGGGGGGGTGGGGAATGGGGGTTGTTGCAAGTACATGGTGACCTGCTGTGACCCGCGCTTTGTGACCACGGTACCATAGCAGCATGCGCGGTGCAGTGAGTGGTTCGTGTCAACAACGTTTGCACTTAATAAATTCATACTTTGTAATTTATTTTGCTCAGTCTTGTAATCCGGTTAGATGGTGAGCAGCACAGGAGTAATCCAAAAAGTCATTAGAAATGAGCGTTTAGTAGCTTATTTTCTTTAAAAAATTTCTGGGGGTGCTTACCCCCAGACCCCTTAGTGCGTCTGCGTTTTTCTCTGCTCAGGCATCCTTCTCACCTTTTTCACCCCTGACTGGTTTGCATGCCTGCATGTAGACTTTGACCCACTGACATGCATGCGTACATATGAATATTATGAACTCATGTAATTAAAATACATCAATCCTGGAATATAAAAGCCAGCTGTTCATTGTGTTCATTCTCATTCTTCTCTTGCACATGCTCCTTTTTAACCTTTATTTATTCAGGGTAGTTCCACTGAGAGTCAGGGTCTCTTTTACAGGAACGCCCTGATTACATTCACACAGTTACACACATTCACACCTGGAAGCTGCTGGCCACTGAGTAGCTCCACTGGAGCAGTTTGGGTTAAGGGCCCCACAGTGATGTTGATGAGGGTTGAATGAGTGCTGCTCTTTTCACTTTTTATCCTGCCAGTTCTCCTCTAACCTTCAGGCCACCACTGGCCTTCTCCTGCTCTTTTTTCTCTTTGCAAAAGACTTAATTGAAAAAAATTAATGAATTGTATTATCAAATTAAGATATGATTGCATTACCCGTCTTTGATTGTCATTGTATTGACTGGAGTTGTTTGCCAGCTTCTTCTGTTCATGAGCTTGTGTGTTATTTATATTCTCATTAGCCAGTTATTTATATTCTCACCAGCAAATGTGTCATTGGTATGCTGTAATGAAAGCAATAATTGTCCTTCTGTCAGTCATTTCATCTTGAAACTGTGCTCAAGCACAACTACTAACAGAAGTGTGTCTGCGTGTCCGTCTACAGTACAATATAGCATCATTTCTTCAATCCATAAACTCAGTTTGCGTATCGCTGTGATTTTCCTCCTCACAAGACTCATGTATTTTGTTCTTCTTTTCTTCATGGACTACATTGGGTTGTATCCAGCATAAATTGTTTATTATCAGGCTTTTGCAAGTGGTCCAGCTGTGGCCTCAGCAGACAGTGGCTGACAGGATAGAATGTAGAAACTGCATTGTGAAGGAGGCAGGAAAGGGCAGCTGGACTGTATTTCACTCCATTCACTTGACTGTCAGCTCAGGGCTCATTATCTCATATTTAGTTTTCACGCAGCAGAGCTCCACAACAGCTTTTCACATCTCTGGCTTCAGCCACTGTTGTTAGTGCATCTAAACTAATTTATTTAGAAACATTTTATGACTTGCTGAATGGTAAAACTTTTTGCAAAACAAAGGCTGATTCACTTCCTAGCTGTAAATAAAGATTCACATTAATATTTATGTTGCAAAACGAAAAAAAATATCAAGAATAAAATCAAGTTGCAAATTGATGTGAGCACAATGTGAAAAGATGTACATGCGTTGCTAACAGTGGACCAGAATGCACTCTTTCCTGGGTAAAGGGGAGAGAATGACTTTATAGTAAACAGTTTTGACTCTAGAGAATCAATTTGAGTAAATTTCCTGTCTAGCCCTTTTACAGAATTGTCTGTTAAGCAATTTTTACAGAATTGTCTGTTAAGCAATTTTCACAGAATTTTCTTATATTGAATTTACCCGAGCCTCGCCTACAGCACATAGAGCAAAGGGAAGGTCACCATAAGTCGCTGTCATGATAAATAGTTAAAGCCACTGATGTAGGGTCAAGCTTTTAAGGAAATAAAAAAACTCAAAGAATCAATTTATCTATATAAAAGAAGACATGTAGTGTATAATGGAATGCAGGGAAGGCACTACCATGGATGGATCTTTAGTTGTTATTTCAGGGTGTAATAAAAATTGTTCCCGAAAAAAGCCATTTCTCAGAATTTGTTTTACCATGTAGGGTTTCCCCCGCTGTGCATATGGAATTGAAATTGTCAAAAAAGACCAGTGTAAACTAATATACAGCCATGAGCACATAAAATAACTCCCCTCCTTAGTGCTGCCTGAAAACATTTACAACCACAGTCCACTGTTAGTCAGTTAACATTTCACATTGTTTTCCATATCATGGTAGTGTTGTGGTGGATTCCTTGACAAATGTTGAACATCTAGTAGATTCATTTTCTTAATAATCTCTCCTTCATAATAGTCTTTGTTATTATTTAAGTGGTGGTTACAGATACAGTAAAAATGTGTAGTGATTTCTAAGCCAATAGACAGTATAAACAACATCACATTTAAGTTCTACAACTGAAGTAATGATAGCAATCTTGTTTTTTTAATCTGTTGAAATGGTAAACAGGTTTGCACATATTATTGTTAAATTCATAAAAAAGTCATCATAAAAAGTTCTAGAATAAATGTAACATAAACATAAAGGAACCAATGTTAGTTGAAAAAACTATATATTAATTACTCCTTGCCTAAGTTTTCTCATACTTTATGAGGTGCCACTGAATTTCAAAGTATTTGGTGATAAGCAATCAAAAATAAACTAATAAAATATAATAATATTTAATACTGACCCATTTTGATCTACAGTGCTTTTAGACAGTGTTCTTCTCTTTTCTGGTTATTTTTGATTGTGCAGTTACTATACAAGATCAATGAAACACCGTGTGACAGCGTCCTCACACTCTTCATCATGAAATCATTCTCTCTGAAAAGAAAAGGAAATTGAACTAGTCAGCTGGTTTAGTTTTGTTTATACTGCATCTAAACATTGCGTTCATTTGTCCACATACTTTTTCTTTTCCTGTTTTTATTGCCAAATCTTGAGAATAAGCCACAGTATTTACTAAATATACAGAGTGTCAGCCTGTTCAACAGAAGACCCTCTGGAGATTTGTTTGGTACTGTCATGTTAGGATAGTGCAGAGGGAGGGCAGTGTGCCAGGCATATAGGCAACCAGGCAGGTAAGCAGGCAAACAGGCAAAGTCTAATGGAATAAATAAGCTGGCAAACAGGCGGTGAAAGTGCTGATACTGCCTTAAGAGATGACACATTCACATCAGTTTAATGGCTTAGAGGAATTTACTAAATATGTGTTTATACAGGTAAGGAACCGGCTACAGGTGTAGAGCAGACCTAATACATTCAGAGACAGACATAAGTTACAAACATTAAGACAAGATGCACAAAAAATGTATCTTTTCCCAAACTTTCAATAAATCATCAAAATCAGATAAGAAACTGGCCTCGTGACTTTAGCCCCATGTAGTGTGATGCAACCCTGCTACAACATGTACACAGCAAAAGATTGGAAAGTCTGAAAAGTAAAAGTCAGACAGTTTAGAAGACTCATAACAGCCATTTTCAACTTCAAGTATGAAGTAATTTGATCTAAAGAAAAAGAAAAATCAGATCTTTAGAATCATCCCTTTGAAATGACAAGTTTCACAAAAGACACAGACGCAAGCAGACAGGCCGGCGTGTAAGCACGGAGGAAAAGTGTAGTGGTAACAATAGGCAAGCAAACAGTGTAGACAGGCAGAGAACAATGCACCATTCAGTCAAATAGACAAAGCTGCTTCGCCCGTGTACCAGCACTACTTTCACAATTATTACCTTTATGCTTAATAGACATGACTGCATGTATTTGCTGCTGCATAGGAAACAGAAATTGTACATTTGAGTGGGAATAAATAGCTATACAAACAATGCAAACCACAGAGAGAAGCACATGTTGCTTCTGTAACTCCTGCCTTGAATAGCTGTTTCATCACCAACACATCTTGAGGAAAAGTGCATTAATTTCTTCCTCTTTTGTTGACAAGCAAACATTATTTAGTCATTTTCTTTTATATAAAAGTCTGTCCCTGTTTGTATTAACCACTGGCATCAGAACTGGTCTTGGTTTTCATCAGCTTTTCCTGAGTATTAGAAAGAAAAATAGTCAGCCAGATTTTTGTGAAATGAGCTACTACACCCCAGCGCTATACAACCTTTTTTCTTGTGACAGTTTAAAGTCATCCAAACTGAAGTTGTGATTCTCATCACTGGTTGCATGCTATATATCTTACAGAGTATTCAGTAAGGATATAAATGAGCCCATCTGCAGGTGGTCTGCTGCTAAAGAAATACAAATTTAAGCACAAGGCCACAAAGGGGAAAAGTAAGGTTAAATTATGTGAAAAGTAATATAAGTTTTTGCATTGCAGGAATCGCTTCTCTAACAACTGGAATTCATAAGTAAGTAAGAAACAATCAAAGTTAAAGTTTAGGAAAAAAAACATCCAAAACAAACAAACAAGAACGAAAAAAAAATAATACGAGTTAGAGTAATAAGAGTTTAACACTTAAAAATGGAGCTCATCTGCTTCATCTGGACTGGTCGGCTGTCGTTGGATCCGAGTTTACTGACAGTGCTGACAACAAGGAAACATCACCATTTTCCAACAGAACCTTGTCCACTTCAAACCAGAGAGGAAAGGAAGTTCCAAAACCCGAATGCAGAAAACTGTCATTATAAATAATCAAAACCTTTCTAACTTTGACAGAAAACGTTCAGTCATTACAAGAAGTTAATTGAGAAAATAGGTTTTCAGGGCCTTTGTGTGCTGCAGTATTCATTGCTGCTGTCACTGAAGTGTTTTAATTGTCAATCTATTACTGAGGACAAACCAATCAAATTAGATTCCTGACACAATTTCACCATGCTGCAGTCCTCAGTGTCCTCTTCCTCCTCCCATATTTATTATATATATATATATAATATATATACAAATTGTATTATCTCAAACACACAATTTTTAACATTTTTGTTACTGCTAAACTTTTGGTTGGCCCTCACCTTGTGATTTTCTCTCTAGCATTTTCATGTACGCTTACCTCTGGTACCACCTCCTCACTGCATTCCGCTTCTAATGAATATGTACTTGTTATTCATTATCATGTATCTCAGCAGTATTGGTAAGGGATAAGATGAATCATCTTTGAACTTCCTTTGATCTCATTCCCACCTGAGAATAGAACGGGTCAGCTCCTGGTCTTTTTCAGTCGCTTGAGTCTGATTAATATAAATCCCATTTGAGGTTTTGAAATTTCCATTGTATGTGGTGAATAATTGAAACGGAAACTCCAATCACTAACACTCATGCAGATACACTCTGACACACACAGTCTGGGTGCACACACAGTAGACTCAAACACCTACCAGCATCATATTTACCCTTTTTTCTATCTTGTCTATGTGCTCTTCATCTTCATCTTTGCCTCATCTTGACTTTTCACCATGTGTCAATTCCCTGGTGGAACCCACAGATCTGCTGGCTCCCACTGATTTCCCTTGGTGTTTGAGAAAGATATAGGGGTTAGCTGTAGGCAACAACGCCGTGTCCCACCAGCCTGTGTGATGAAATCAATCCACAAATTCTTTTTCTGTGTCAATCATTGTGTCTTTTCATGTGTGAATTGTTGATGTTTTACGTCATAGACCTGCTCTCTACTTCTTTTCTCTCTTTTTTTTGACCAACTGTCACACATATGTACATCTCATAATCCAGTAAGTTGATAGGCATGCATCATACAGTGTTTACAGACTCTGTCTGCTGCCTCCAGCTTTATTGTATCACTTCTCTCTTCATCCAGTCTGAGCTGGTGTCATCCGGCAGTGCAGCAGATGGATCCCAGTGATAGCGAAGTAATGTTCTGAATGCACAGTCCTGCGCATTCACGTCCGTCCCACCATATAACCATCCAATGCAGTTAAGATTGATTAAGTCTTGGCTTCTGCCAGAGGATGAAGCTGATAAGAGAGGGCAATGAGTCTTCACTGTGGCCACTCACATGATATCATTTTATGATTAAACACAACAGATGTTAGTGTTAGAGTTACACTCAGCCCCATTGTTCCATTACAGAAAGCTAGATTTTTATCATATAAGCTGATTGATACTGATGACTGTTGTATTCTGGACTGAAAATGTTTACTGGTCACATAATCGTCATTTGTGAGTGAGTGGAATTACGATATCTGATGAAGACAGTGAGGACTGAGATGGTCAGTTTGACTCTGATATCAGATAAAACATGTAATATGATTGTGCCGCGTTCAGGAGACCTCAGTTTGCCAGCGAAATGAGAACATAATTCACTGAGATCTGTTCAAGATAACCAATTTAGTCATCGTTTTTAACTCTCTAATTTGGTGCCAGTTGGTGTGTCTGTGTGCAAAACTGTGTGTGTCTGTGTCTGTGTCTGTGTCTGTACACGTGTGTTTGTGCGCGTGCTCACCGAGTCATCTCTAACTGTGTCGCTTTTGAGGTGTGAAGTGGAACAGAGTATAGGTAATGAAGGAGATGGGACTGTGTAATTATTCTGCAGAGGAAGGATTACTGGTTTACTTAACCATTAACGGTTCACCTTGAAGTGCAAATGGCAAGGGGATAAAACCTGCATCTCTTTGCCCCTCATTAGCTTCAACTGGACTTAAGACATTTGCTCCTAAGCTACCGTTATTTAATGTAGACTTTGCATATTTTCCTCTAGCCCTTTTGTGTCTTATTTGAGCCGTTAGGCTAATGCACTGTGGCAAAGTACTGTCGGGTATTAAGAAGAAGCATGAAAAGAGATCGATGGTTATGAGCCATGCTATGCAGTGCTGGTATGTGGTACTTAGGAGAATGTTTTGTATGTGGGTCAAATAAGAATCACACAGGGTTTCCTGTCAGAACAGATAAAACTTCAGTCAGTTTAATGATTTCAGAGAAGAAAAGGACCAGCTTTATGTGAGGTAACTCAGTCAGGGTTTTGATAAAATAAATGCTTTGCGGGTGTTTTTGTCAGCTCTCATATTGTTAAAAAAACTGAAAGCAGAAGCAGAATCACATCATCATCCGCATTGATTAGTTGTGTCATTTTAGAATTATAGTGTATTTCTGCAACCAAGATTTACTGATTATAGTTCTCCACTGTTTATAGTAAAAAAAAAAAAAAAATCACTTCATATTCCACACCCACAAAATGGTCAGTCCTACATTTTAGAGTGTGCCAGACATCCCCCACTCATCTGAAGTTTCCATCTGTGTCCCAAATACATTGTCTCATCAGAATGCAGTCACACATCTCTCTGAGAATGAGTCAAACTTAAAACTTAAACAAATTGAAGAGGTACTCAGCTGATGATATTTTAACCAGAAGTGTCTGACTGCAAGGTAATAACAGCAAGAACATGAGGCTCTGGATGGAGATCCAGTTTTATAAAACACTACTCAGAAGAAACTCAACCTAACGTGTGTGTGTGTGTGTGTGTGTGTGTGTGTGTGTGTGTGTGTGTGTACGCCTTGGAAGCACACATCTGTGCATTTGCGTGTGAGTCCTTCTCAGTCGGTGCGACAAGAAGACAGAGATTGAGGGTTGAGGGTGTGTCAAGGATTGCCTCCTATTTCAGCTCAGGTGCAGCGGGCAGGATTTCCATTTTTGTTCCCATTACCAAATAAAATGCATCCTGCTGTTAGAGATGACATGAGTTAGAAATCACATTAATAGGAAAGGCTAACTTTTTAAGTGGCTGTCTGGGCAGCAGTAGTTTGAAATTGCACTTTTCAGACATCTGCTGACACGTGTGGTCTAATTTTAGAACACCACATACAATACATATTGTATCCAATACATAAGAGATATCATGTAGATGACATGCTAATGCCATTGAGATGGGCTGGCTGAACAGACATAAAGAGAGTGTGCAAAATGAACCGTTAGCTTGAACATATTCCTATAATTGGAATTTGTGATTAGAATTTGAACTTTTTGCTGGTAATTTGATCCCAAGGGTAGAAAAGCAACTTCTGCTCTGTATTCTATGCTCGTCTTTTATTCCTTTAAAAACTTTGATTTATTCATGACACTGTCATATTGCTCCCTATGTCACTGAGTTCAGACTCAACCCTGTCCTTCACTGTCTTCTCCAGGAACCACAGTGATGAGAATGACGGCATTCGACGCAGACGACCCTGCCACAGATAATGCCGCGTTGCGCTACAACATTGTCAGGCAGTCACCAGACAAACCGTCCCCGAACATGTTCTACATCGATGCAGAAAAAGGCGACATTGTCACCGTCATCTCCCCCACGTTACTTGACAGAGAGGTGGGTAAACTTTGCCAACCTGTGTGTGTGTGTGTGTGTGTGTGTGTGTGTGTGTGTGTGTGTGTGTGTGTGTGTGTGTGGGTGTGTGTATCACTCTGCGCTGAGTGATGGTCTTTTTTCAAGTGAAACTAAGTTTTTTTTTTTTTGGACATGTTCAAGCCTTACACTTGTCACTGGCATTTCTGGGATGCAGCTTGTTGTACATCCTCCTCTTCTCTACATGTGAGTGTGTATAAAGCGTGTATATACAGTATGAGTGTGTGTTATATGCCACCTATACGTGTTTGTGTGTGTCTTTGTGAGAATGAGCGGTGGTGCGTTCCAGCGAGCAGGCGCAGAAGTCAGATGAGCGTCTCTCCATTTCCCCGTCTAACCGGAGCGAGACAACGGGATGATTGCTTTTTCAGCAGGGTGACGAATGCCAGAACATCGATTGGGCTCGCTGGTGGAAGAGGAATATTAGCTGTTGTCAGACACTTAGCGCATAGTTTAATTGAGGTGATACACACTCATCCGCTGGCTCTGGTGGTGTCCAACAAGCCTGGCTGAAAACCTCCCATCCGGAACTGCTGGAACCATGGTAGCTAACCGCCCTGATGAGCCGCTCCCCGAGCTACAGTAAACTGTTTAATAGCGGCGTAATTGAAATGAGATGTAATCAATGCAGTGAGCACTGTTAGCGCTGGTTTTCTGAGGTGATTGAGAGACTGAAACATTTGAGAGATGTATGCACGTAGGTTGTTGTGGTTTCTCCTCTGTAACAGAAAAGTGAGACTTCTGAAGCTTATCACCTCCTGGAAATTTCAAAAGATTCTCTCCATGAAGAGCGGTCCTCCTCTTGTCTGCAGCCAGGATTTATTACAACCGCTCACAGGCTGGTGTTCGAATATGCAGTTGAATGCCTTTGAAGAAGGCACACAGCCAAATTGTCAGCCTGTTTGTGGCCTCTATAAATCTCTTAAAAAAGCAGATTCTGCCTTTCACTTTATTCTCAGTAGGTGATAAACTGCTGTTAGTTATTAGTAAGTCCTTCGGACTCTCAAAGACCTCAAACCCAAACTCAGTTGTCTCTATATGTCAGCAGAATCACATCGGAGTCATGCTTGATCATTTCACTTACACTGTTGATTTAATGAGCAGCTTAGGTGGCGGCCACACTGGGTTTGACTGGACACATTATTTTTCTCTGGGAGCTGAACAGGGCTGATTCCACGCTCAGATTTTCATCTGTTTAGATGCACAGAGAGGAGACCATTTTTGCCATTATCTGTTTAACCTGCCATTTTTAAGTTTGATGAGACCTACATGCATGCAGGCTAGACTTTATGTAGTGCATGTTCCCTAAAAAAATTTTTTTTTCCCCACTATATTTCCTCTTTTTGAAGCTGAAGTAACAATGCTGTGACAAAGACCTTTGTGGACATCAATTTATCCCACTCATTTGAGTTCTACAACAGCTCAAGGGACAAAAATATTCCTATCAAAATGTCTTCTTTGAATGATCATTAGGACTGCCCCTATTATGTCGTGACCCCCTTTACCTCAAATGACAGAACGAATAGAGCACTGTGGTGTTTAAAGCCGGGGTAGACACACATCTAGAAAAACAAAAACATCAGTATTTGAAAATCCAGTGGCCCTCCTGTAGCTCTCCTCTCATGGGCTTATGCACGTGCTCTATTTGCACATGCAACACAAGTAACACAACCACAGCCGTGAGCCTTTGGCTACAGTTTGCAGAAGACTAAACAACGTTCAGCATAGCCACTCATCGCCTGCTTTCATGGTAAATATACCTACACAAACAACCACTGCAACACATTTAGATATTACAGGAAAATGAAGTTAGCAGCCTGTTACCTGTCCAGGAGAAGTACAGCCAGTTCTCTCCATGTCCATCTGAAGGGACATACACACACATCTGTGTATGTGGAAAAGCCAATTGGAACACTATCTCGCTCTCTTTCTGAAAAGATTTGTCTGAAAGTCTGAAAACAGAGCGAAGAGGAGGTGCAGATGTCTTGTTTGCTTTCAGACCACTTGAATTACAATAAGCTGAAAGGTGATTACAAGATTTTTGCCCATTGACGCCAAAAAAAAAACAACAACTGTCTACCCCAGCTTGATGTGTATTCTTTAATATTTCAGTCGGTGAGTCTGTGTGACAAGAAGTGTCACAGTCTATGAAATCTCTTTCATTTCAAATGCCATGTTTTTTTTCCTTCTAAACATCCAAACAACAATGACTAATCCATGTCTGCGATACTAGCTGGCTTTGGTTTTGACATGATTGGAGATATGGATACCTAAAAGCAGTACAAGCCTGAAGCACCATGTATGATTGTCCTTACGTTGTATCTACAAGGATCTATCTACCTCATCCTCACACTTCCATCATTTATTTTTCTGGAAAAATTAAAACATCCTCAGGGAGTTTAGCAGTACTCTACCCGCAGTGCAGCAACGATGTAAAAAGAAAAGAGACAGACTTCTTCAAAAGCACAGTCAGACAGCAGAGCCAGATGGAAGTGCAGAAGGCATAAGTTTTATACTGTCCTCCTCTAGGTCTGCGGAGATTTAAACTCAGCCTCTTCAGCACATTCTCAGAAATATAGCCCCTGCACGACACTCATCGATTCCACCCAGAGTGTAGTTTGAAGTTTGAAGTTTTTGAGGAAAGCATGTCCAGCATATGTGTGCAGTGTGTATGTGACAGGGAGAGTTTTACAGACCAAAGCAAAGCAGAATCACATAGAGAAGAAGACAGGAAAGGCGAGAGATGGCCAAACTTTGCCAATCTGTTCTTCAAATTCCTCAGACATAATTCATGTGGAGCTCTTAGTGTATTTGAATAGACACCTCACCTGCCCGGGGGGAGGCAGAAAGCAATCCGGAGAAAATTGGAAAATCAATTTTGTCACATTGAAATCAGTTTGATTTTCCCTCTAGTGCTTTCTCTGAGGCGTAAAATCCTGTCTTGATATGCACATTTATTCCAGCGCTCTGTGTTTTTCTCCTCCCTTTACTTTAGACACATCTCTCCTCACTGTCTTATATTATTCTGACACACGACGCTGTTGGATCAATGGCAGGCTGTAATTTTTGACAGCTAATATTGCTGCCGGGTTGAGGCCATTTTCATAAGTCTGAAAGGATGGTGGAGTGTTCATATCTTTGACTGGATACACATGGAAATCGCCCTTAATCATCAGAATGCTGTTAGAAGAAATGTGTGTACTTCACAAAAATGTCCATCTAAACCTGATTTCTTAACACAACTGAAATGTTCTCCTTTTAAGCTTAGGATGTGCAGAGTGCTAACACATGCAAACACTTATGGCACACAGTGGAAATGGAATTATTTAACTTTTTGCACATGTAGATGAATGCTAAATTGGATCAGAAAAGAGCATATAGGAGGCAAAGGGTTTCTAGTCTGTAACTTATTGTTTCTTATTAGGTCGAACCAGGAATTAATTTGACTTGTAATGACAAATAGGGCATAAAGGTTGTTGAAATGTCTCACCAATGTTAATAAGTATGTTCTAACATCTTTGGCCTATGTGAAGGCAAACGTGAGTGTTTAGGGTTGAAGACATCCTTCTGCTGATCCTGCATACTAGAGAAAACATTCAAATATCTTAGCTGGCTGATTTATCAATCTCACCACAGTTTCCTCAGTCAACTCTGCTTTCATGCACCACCTCCCGTTGTCACAGCCCGACTACGCCACATCCTTTTCAGAGACTTGTGAACTGATGGAGTGGAGATGTGAATCAGAAAAGAAGTGAGGAGAGCTGGAAGATGGAGGGTGGCAACCCGGGAAGGGGGTGGGGTAGATTTCGCTTCAGTCTACAAAATAACAAGGCTCCTCTGAATGTGATCAGATCTACTCATGGGATTCATTCGTAGTAAGCCACAGTTTATACAGTAACATGTAACGAGTCATGTATCTTCAAATGAACACATATAAAATGTGTTCTCTGGTTTTCTCATTCATATATTCAGATGTATAATGTCTTTTGAGACGTGATGATTTACCTACCTATTAAAAGATGTGGTAAATTTCCCTTGATGAGGATGGGGTGTTCTGAGACGTCGTAACATACACTGTACACTAAATAAGAAAAATGGGAGGCTAGTGCAGAGGTTATTGGCTCCAGCTTAATGCAGAATATATTTGAAGTACAATGATAGAGTGATCACTTTTCCTAGACATGCACACAGACACAGGCATCTATCTGTTCTACACACACTCTCTCTCTCTCTCTCTCTCTCTCTCTCTCTCTTTCTCTCTCTCTCTCTCTCTCTCACACACACACACACACACACACACACACACACACACACACCAATCATTGTAATCTATTTTAGAGTATGGAGTGTCCATGTGCAGGCAGGCTGTAACCAGAGAGGACAGACTGCTAATGGCAGTGTGACTTTCTGACTCTCTAATGCTCTCTGGCCAATCTGGGAACTGTCACTGGTAAGGATAGCCAATCGATGCACTCGGCCGACCCCTCCGTCCCCCTCCATGTTCTACAAAGGTGAATTACATGGAGATAAAATTGATGTCTGTGTGTGTATACGTGTGTGTGCATGGTGGAAATGTGATGTTTATATTCATGTAGAAAGAACTGCATTTTTCCTTATATTTTTGAGGTTTTTATTTATTTATTTATTTTATTTTTTTACCCCTTCCATCTGTTGAGATCTGTTGTGACTGCCTGTTAAATCTTTTTTTTTCTGTCAGACAGATAGCACATCTTAACAACCAACAGTACAACATTTTTTTTCTTTTTTCTTTTTTTTTTTTTAGAAAAATCATGTCACCATTAGAAAATGATTTGCCCGACAATGTGACAAAAGCACTTTTCTTGAGTCTGAGTCAGTCTGATAGTGTGCAGCCTGTTTTATTGTATACATTAACAATAATCTGTGTTGACAGATCAGGTTATGTGACTTGTTGAGGCAGACGCATCATCTGTCAGCAAAGGATCTTTAGTTGTATCTTGTGCATTTTAAGGACTTACTTTCCATTATCTGCTCTGTTATGCTTAACTAGCGCAAATCCACAAAGACAAGTGGATTGATAAATGTACACAACTATCCTTGTTCAGCAGTATAGTATGCAGTGATGTTTGGTGCGACCTTGGCATTATGCTTTCTGACAGTGTTGGTCTGAAAAGAAAGCTTATCCTGTCTAATGGCTTATTTGGCTCGATGGCCAGAGCAGCTACAAGCCTGTGCGCTGTGATGAATGACAGCTGAAGCTTTGGCAGGTTACACTCTTCTGGAAAACTACATTCATTTTCTCTGCTTTCATTGGTGTAATTATCTCCCCCCTTTTATTGTTTTTTCACCCCCTCGCTGTGCCCGTTCATCGCATTATTTGCTTGCTTTCTGTCTTTGTCTTCCTGCCTCTGTGTCTGTCTCTTTTTTGTTTCTGTCAGCCTCGCTCCCCTTCTCTGTCAACACTTCACTCTGGACATCCAATTACTTGCAGGTCATAGCATAGTGATTCCATTCAGAGCGGTGCCATTCAGTGCGGGCCTCAAACAGCCATTCAAATTACATCCTCGGCTGCCTACAGAGTTGCCGCTCTGCAAAATGTTGTTTTCAAACATTTCTGGGGCCACCACCTAATCTGATCCCCCAAACATAATTGAATGTCAGTCGTCACATAAAGATGCTTTCCTCTCTTCAATTAGCGTCTCGCTTTCTCGTGTCACAGCAACGAGACAAAGCAGACAGAGAAATATTTACTCCTCCCTGGTAGAGGCCGGAGAGAGTTATTATATTATGTCATTTATATGCAAATAATATAGCACAGGGAACACATTGATAAGATTTCATTACAGTAGATCTGATGTTCACTTCAGTTTATAAACTCTCTTTCATTCCCCCATTACGATCTGGAGATTGGAAAGGTGTGAGTAGATGAGCTGGGTGGAGAGACATGCGGGCAAGAATGGACACAGGTATAGGTGCTCGGAGTGGATTAGGAGGAAAGAGGGATGGAAACACTGACCTGGTGTCAGTGAAAAAGAGGTGCAGTACTGCCTGTGAGGTGGTCTGACAAGAAGGATAAATGGTCAGAGCGAGAGAGTGAAGTGCCTGTTCGATATCTGCTTAGAGATGCAGCCTCCAGGAAGCAGCTCAGTGGAGAAGTGAGACTTCGGTGAGGTTCATCGGTGCAGAGACAGCGGCAGGATGGAGAACAATTTTTAGCAGCGGCATTGTGATTTTTTTTTTTTTTTTCATTCTTGGCAACAACAATGAAGCTAAGATGATACATATTCTCCTCCGGTGAAATGTTTTTTATTTTTTAACCATATCTGTAGCCACGAGCTTCACAGTTGTGTGGAAGTAATTTAAAGATACAGAAATGTTTATTTCAGAGAACTGAGAGAATCAAGACCTACAGTATATAAGTAAACTCCAGCCAGTTTACATAAATAAACTGCAGCCAGTGTAGGCTACAAGTAGTGTGAAATATATTCATAGGTATTTTTACCCTTCAAACATAGTCAATACAGAATGCTTCTTCTATGTTACATCCTGTATGAAGTGGCTGCTATGAACTTTTATCTTGCTTTAAGTTGTATGTGAATGTAAAGAAGGGAGGGTGGCAGAGGCTGTTCACTCTCTAACTTGATAGTTTTGCTGTTGATTAACACAGTGTTCTTTTGAGACTGATTTTTTATATTTCTGTTTTAATTTAGCGTGTGTGTGTGTGTGTGTGTGTGTGTGTGTGTGTGTGTGTGTGTGTGTGTGTGTGTGTGTATGTTGTTGGTCTCCAGTGTTCTCAAAATCTGAAATAATTCTCAGCAGCAGCAGCCAAACTTAATTCAGATTAATTATAAGTGGAGATCATCTAGAGGACTGGAAGGCTCAGAATAATAAATATTGCATTTTTCTGACTGTATAGGTGATTACAGTATGAAAGGATAGATGATTGTAGATTATAGTACATGTTTACATATAAGGTGCTTGACTCGCTCAGTTTTTTAATACTCAACATGTGTGAGCACCTCTCTCCAGACATGTTTGCTATGGTTTTTTCCACAAACATTAAACTAGTCAAACTTGAACTAAAGTAGTTAAAAGTTCTTAATATCCCTTAAAACTTGTTTCAGACCTCAATTACTTTTCTGTAACATTTAACAATTGTGACTAAATAATAATTTATTGTATTATTTATGAATTTAATACTTGAAACTCAGCAAGCTTCATCTGTGTGTGGGTGGTTTGATTTAATTAAGGCTGTACCATACATTTGAATCTATTTGCATTTGAGTTGATCAAGTTAAGCGTGAATGATTTTTATAGGAGTTAAATTCATGCACTTTGTTGGATGTGCAGTAAGAAGACAAAACCAGTTACAATCAGCTAACACTTCCTCACTCATAGATGATGACTTTAACCTAGGAAAGAAGTCCAGAAAAGAAGGTAAAACACTTGAGTACATTACCAAGAGATGCCATTATATAAGTGTTACTGCAGTGTCTCCATATGTGATGGCCAGTAGAAAGAGTTGTGGCAGCCGTAATCAATACAGTGTAGTTCGTGTGAACCCAACCACCTCACGTTCTCTTGTTCCTCCCTGAAATGAACAAGGTGGACACTGTTCACAGGCATTGATGAAATACAGCACCCCTCCATTCCCCCTTCATCTCAATCCTTCCTCTCCTCAGCATCGTCCTCCTCCCCCCTGCCTTCTCTCCCTCCTCTATCATGCCTCTGTCCAGTTGCATTAGTGAGGAAATGAGATTCCCCCTAATTAATTAGATCTCTGAGTGCTAAAGATGAAGATTACATCCCAATGAAGGTTAGAGGTGTCAATCACAGTTTTTTTTAGGCTGAGCATTCCTCAAGATAAATTGAGTCCCCTGGGCACTGTGGGTAAAAGTGTGTGTTGTGAATCTTACCCCCACCTCCACCCCAATTGCTTTAATTGAGTCTCCCCAACAGTAGTCAATGAAAGCCCAGGACCAGAGAAAACAACATGGTAGAGAATTATATTCACCAGAGGAGCAGACAAGAGATGTACGGTTTTAGCAGACGAGCCAGGGAAAATGGAAATAAGAAGGATGAAGGTGAAAAATTGGATCATTAAGACTCTAAGCAGATTGAACATCGGAGAGGAATAAGGCCGGACAAATTTGATAACCGGGGTAAAACAAAGAGAAAAGTGCAAGTCAATCAGAGACTAATTATTCCATATTAAGATAATGTTTATACATGTAGTCAGAAATAGCATTTTTTGTGAGTGTTTGTCATTAAAATTTCTCTTTTCACATCACGATATGTCTTGATTCATATTTTAATTGTCACCAATCGGACAAGTCTGTAAGAGGGAGAGATCATTTTTCATTACCAGTCTGTCCCTATAACACTCAGTTCAACTGAATAATATCTCTGAATATTCACAATTTCCCCAAATCTGACCAGTTACTTTTCTTTGGAAAAAACATTTTCATGGTTAAAGAAAAAAAAGGCAAAATATCAAATAGAATGACAGCGAAGGCATCTCTTCCCTCATGGCTGCAAGAGTGCATTGACTTTCTGCTGTGTACATTCAGTAACCTGCTTGGCATCCCAGAGTGCTGTAATGACTTTTCAAACATCCAGTATTTATGTCCATGTGACACAGGGGGTAGAGCTACTGCAGCAACACAATCTGTTCAAAGTCTAAGACTTGAGAAGCAGGCAGATGATGGAAAACTTCTGTCTGTCAACTGGATTGCATCACATCAAGCTGTGATTAAAGAATCTGAGATGATGAAATAAAATATTAAGTTCTGAAAAAAGCACAGAAATAGTAACATCATCCCCCTAAAGGGGCACTCTGCCAATTTTACACATAAGGTCAGTCAGTTTGTCCCCAGGAGTAGTATACAGGCTTGGAGACTACAAAAAGCCTACATTAAAAAATGTGGAGTTTGAAAATGTCAGCGTTAACTGGGCAGGAAGGGTCTAAGAAAAAGATTGTTTGCATTATGGGAAATTTATTTTTTTTGGAAGTTGGCCTATACCAGGCACTAAAAGCCATGTTATCCCGGCCTCTCTGCTCTGCTGGTATTTTATTTATCTTTCAGACTTTTCTCTAACCTCGAAGTTGTTGTCAAACCTCAAGTACAAAGAACCAGAAAATGGCGTAACTCAAAACTGTACTTCAGTATAGTACTTAGTAAAAGTAAAAATAATAATAACAACAACAACAACAACAACAATAGTAACATAAAGAAACAGTAAAAGAAAAAAAAAAGACAATTTCAAAAAAAAAAAAAAAATTAGTTGAGGAATCCTAGATATGTACTTTGCCCCCACAAATCATCTCAAAATAATGGTGGGGTCACGACTGTCACTTTAAAAGCACATCATTTCAAAGCAAAAATGGCAATAGATGCAAAATATTAGTGGAGCTCAAATATTGGCTCATTCAAATTACTGTGCTCACAGAAAAAACACGAGACCTTTTTAATATTCAGAAGTTATCTACGAGAGTGGAGAGCTCTGACTTTTGCTGTGTCCTAAGGAGGTATTAAAAGGGCAGTGCAGAGAAGGCAGGAGGAAAGGACAGAGGGGTGAGAACCTGAGAATAGATAGATGAAGGAGACTGGCAAGCAGAGTGAGGCATGCAGGTGGAGGGCGGAATAATTAGGGTGGGACAACTGCTCGCTGCTAGGAGGGAAAAGTCTATGCTAAGTGGAATTGAGGGCCTCAGTAATGTCAGGGAGGTCCTGGTGATGCTACACTGTCATTAGGCTTAGAGAGAGCTTCAGCACTCTTACTTCGCTCTCGATGGCTCTTCCTCTCCCTTCTGATTTTCCCTCTTGTCTGTCCTCTCGCTGCCTCCTGCTGTCTCATTCTTCACGAGCCTTCTCTGCTGTCTCCCCTCACTCGTTCTCTGTCATCCCCCTACTTTTTCCCATTCTCATTGACCTGAGGATGAACAACAAAAGCTCTTACTCTCTTGTGAATCTCCCTCCTACAAAAGCCCTTCAGGCGAGAATTAATTTTACCCCATCTCCATGAGAGAGTGCATTGATTGGAAAAGTTTTCTGTTATGTGCTTAGTACTTTTTTATTGTTCCCTTTACCACGCCACTTTCTCTTTGCTGATGAAATTTAGTATGGTTCATTGCTTCTGCTAAAAGAGACACAATGCTGCTGGGGCTTATCTCTGTTTAGGTGACTATCTTTACCAGCATTGGTATAGATCCCTCCAAATAGCTATCTGCACCACCTCCTTCAGTTGAGACATATATCTGCTGTCTACAGGTAGGATTCGTTTCGTTTATTCTGCTGTAAAAGAGAAAAATTAGAAGAGGAAGTTGGCACTGACATAAATTGTGGCATATGTGCCGAGATCATACAGTAATTCTCCACGTGGAGCCCAGCAGAGGGATTCTGTTAATTGGCTTTTATTTTCTTTCATATTTTTCTGTCTTGCCCCTCTCCGTTTAATGTAGTTGAAACTATTTGTAGCCAGTCGGAGTCAACGTGTGACTGAACACACTCAAACTGGCATCATCTTCCTACTGTTCACTCTCTCTCTGGTCTAAGAGGCGCAATATTCTCCTTGGATATAAGACATTGGTTTATTTTTCTGGCTTGTCTATGTCTGCTTGCACTGTATTCAGCTGAATCCCACAGGAAGCTGCAGATGACTAGGGAATAAGGCCACAATAACAGTGTGCAACATAAATGGATTGCAAAAAGATCAATGGTGGAGTTTATATTTTTGGTATCTCTATATTCTGTGAGAGAATGCCTGAATTGACCCCATGTGATATTCTTTGTTTCAAATATAGCTAATGAAATATTTGTATCTGTTTATGTATATATATACTAGAGGCAAACATGGAGAGAATCAAAGTAGTGTGGAACAGAGCACCCTTTGGGTTTTACAGCGTGTCTTTGACTCTACTAATGTTGTAAAATTCTTTGAACTGGTGCTTTGGCCCTTTTTATTGCTTTCACCACCAGTTTCCCTGGAATTTCTTGTCTCAGCCATTATGAATATTTTGTGCAAGGAGCAGACCTTGAAGCAGTAATAATGGTGAATTTGGAAGGCATGTGACAAAAGGTACATGGCATATATGCGAAAAAGCACACACACTTGTCATAAGATAATGTAGGAATAATAATATTGTATATTTGAATATTAAGGTCACAGTTAGAGATTCTACAAACAGATAAGGTGAAGCATAGAGATATACATGTCACTATATACAATAAAGAGTAAAAGTGAAACAAAAACGAATACAAAACTTTAGGGTTTGTTGGCAGTTGATATGACATTGGTTGTCAAATTACAGCTACGTAAACAGAAATATATTAGCTAACTCCTTATACACAATGCTGTCTGTTATTCCTTACTCATTTACTTCAATAAAAACTTTGATGTTGATGGCTCTCTTTCCCTTTGAGAACGCTGTGTAAACCTGGCCATGAGATATTTGGGAAATATATAAATATACTAATACTAATTTGCTTTCTTGCTGAGTTACATGAGATGATTCAGAGCACTCTCACACTCTTATGGCTGTAAATACAGTAAATATGAGCAGCCAGTAAGCTTAATTTAGCATAAAGACTTGAAACACGGGGAAACAGCTAGCCTGGCTCAGTCCTAAAGTAGGAACTCCACCATCAAGTACCTCTAAAACTCACTAAATAATATGTTGTACCTTGTTTGTTTAGTTGGTACAAAAACCAAAGTGTAAAAACAACTATTTCTTGACCGAGAGCAGAAACTTTCTGGAGTCTCTGCTGGTTTCCTGGCAACAGGCTCCAAGCCTTTATCCTGGTTCATAACCCCAAGTAAAAAAAGGAATTGTTGTTTTTACACTATGATTTTTTTTCATGGATTAAATAAATGAGATGCAACATTTTAATTAGTGAGGTATAGAGGTGCTTGTTGGCAGATTTAAATACCTTTGAACACAGCCAAGTCAGCTCTATCCTCCTGTTTCCAGTCTTTATACTAAGGTAAGCTAACCGTTTGCTGGCTATATATTGACTGTACAGATATGACAGTTGTTTCAATCTTCTCACATAACTCTGAGCAAAGAAGTGAATACGTGTATTTCCCAAAATGTCAAAATATTTCTTTAATAACTTGTGATGGTAGCTCTTCTGTATTGACAAATCAACTACTTTCATGTTCGTGGTCTACGGCCTGTCTATTATATGCTACAGTTCACTGGTGGGTGCAATATAAGCCATATTCACAAAGAGCCCACAGAGGACATTCAGGATACTGTGAATATTACGGCATTTGTTCAAAGGGCAAGTGAGGCCAGTGGCAGAAAGCAAAAAAGATTTCCTTATCTCTCTGAAAGCTGAAGATACAGTATCCTGTGGATTGGAAAGCTTGTGGAGCTACACAGCAACCTCACTGTGAGACAGTCACCACAGAAACTTCTCTGAAGTTTGTTCAGTGGATTGGAGTCAATATTTGATTTTTTTCTTTTTTTTCTTTTTTTTTTTTTGCTAAGTACAAACCTGGGGACGAAGTTTTGTATGGAAGCCATAGCCCAGCTGTGGGGGAGCGTTTCTGGGCTCTGGCAGTGACCTGCATGGATGAATGTGTGCCTGTTAAATCCTGTGGCCTCTGGGCCACAAAGATAAGAGCAGCACCCTGACAGAGAAAAAAGAATGAAAGTCACTCACAATCTCACTATGTACAAATTTATGGTCAGCCAAAACACACACACACACACACACACACACACACACACACACACACACAAAATATAACCACATGAATAGCCACTTTTTGGCAAGAAACCTGATTATCTCTGTTTCATCACTGACCATGGTATTTATATTAAAAAAAAAAAAAGAATTTAATGGAGTGCGCACAAATTTGCATGCCACACACACACACACACACTCCTTGTTAAGGCACTGCAAAATTCATCAGCATTTCTTTGCAAATATATTTAGATCCTCTTGATGTAATGGGTTCTTGCAGAGTTTTATTGAAGTAGGGAAAAAGAGCTCTTTGAGCTAGGAAACTTGCTAACCTGAATGCTTGGTTCATTGCCTCTGCTGATGCAGAGATACTAGTTAGCTCCCCAGTTCACTGACAATCGGCAAATTCGTTAGCTTGATCGCAGCTAAACAACTAATAAGCTGTAAAGGCTTTCTCTATTTTGGACTCTGTGGCTCACTGTGCACCTTCTTTCTCTCTAATTGTAGGTCAGTAAATTATATACAAATAACTCCATTGCAGTATCAAATGACCACTTGAATGACTAGGTTTTTTTAACTCTCTCTGAATCGCAACTCTATGCAGACTAGGCCCCAGGGAAAATTTTTTTCTCTGTGGAAATAATGTACATACCTACCTGGGAAATGGTATATGTACATACTGTGTAGCTGTGAGAATGTTTTATCTACTGCCTACACATTCATTCAGGTGAATGTTATACAATGTGGCAAGAGCTCTGTTTAACTGACTATATTTCATTAGTGATAATATATGATTGATCCTGATATGAAGTACTGTTGGAAGAGTGTGAATGATGAGTCTGTGAGTACACTTGTGTCTGAAAACTAGTACAAAGATGAAGTCTTCATTTCCCCTTCAATAACTGATTAAACCAACAATTTCAACAGCCGTGCGGTGACTTGTATCGGTTTGCTCAGTTTATAGAGGAAAGATGCTATCTGACGAAAAACAGATTTCTCTTAACCGTTGATATAAAATGATACCTATGAAAGCAGGAAGCATAGACACATTTAACTGAAAGTACTGTACATCTATCAAAAGTACCAGGTCTGTGACAATTAAATTGGCAGAGTGTTGCTCTGGCACAGTGGCATTTTTTTTTTTATTTCCTTGTGCGTCTGTCTATCTGTCTGTTTTACTGAAGTGGGAGGAGAGGCTCTAGGGGAGTATGTCTTCAACGATCAAACGGTGCAGTTTAATTTTGGTGTCAAGGATTATGGAGATTTGAACAGATCCAATTCAAAAGCTTACATACTCTTTGTGGATGAGGCATTGCCCAATTTGACTTTGATATAAATCCCTCAAAGAGGAAAAAAAAAGACACAACATTTTTTATTTGAACTATATTACACATGTAGCTGCTGTGTGAGTAATTGTCAACCGATGTTGAGCTGCCAGCTCAGTATGTACTATAATGTCATGGGTGAGAGCTGTGGAGACCATTGACTCCACCCTGAGGTCAGAGATAGATACAGGTAAATAGATACTGATAGATATAGTTCCTCTGCCAATGTCCTGCAGTAAATGTATTAATGAAGATGTTATATAAGATAGCTAGTTTCTTGGGAAATAATCTTAAAATGTTCACTGCTGGCAGTTAGAAGGCACATGGAAAAGAAATCTGGATATACTGAGCACTCATTATAAAGTTGCTAATTACAACAGATACAGTCAATTGGGTTCACTGCACACAAGATACTCATTGATCCTTATACAAGTGCAACTATGCTACACAATTTGGCTTCTGTCTTGGACTGTTAATGGTCAAATTAAGTCTGCAGCAGTATGTGGCATTGGCTGCAATCACACACTTAGAAACAGGCAGCCCCCCATCGTGTTTGAGCTTGAACTCATAAGAAAGTTCTTATTTTTCATTTACTCTGTATTTTTCATTTGAATTTGTTGCCTGCACTGTGGCCACAGGCATAGAATAAAGGGGAGAATGATTGATCCAGGCAGGTCAAGGACAAAGCAGACAGCTGTGTTTTGGACGAGTTAGTGGTATTTCAGAAGGAGATGAAAAAAACAGACCGCACTCTTGGCTTCACATGAAATCTAGTTTTCTAGAGTCACATATACAACGTGCTGCCATACGGGCTTCAACTTTTAGTAGTGATTGATATAAAGGCTTGCTAGATTTCCATCTGTTTAGACTATTGGACTGATTTTTCATCCTTAACTAGACGAGAATAAAACAGTATTTTGTGGAATGTAGTTCAGAGGCTCAGGAGTTTTATTGTTGGCAGGATTCGAGAAAGAAGACAAATTCTGTTTGATGTGTTGTTCCATCATGTCTACAATTGCAGGTTGATGAAATCCCCACAATTTAAACTATGAAGCAACAAAAAAGATGAGCTCCTTTTACTTGTTTTACATAATGGACTTTGTGTAAACACAGACTGTAAGTAGCCAGTCTGTTGTGAAGTTGAAATACCAACTACATATCTCATTGCTAATGACAAGTAGTTTTACAAGATATCAATCTCCTGTTACAAGCAAATAATTATTTGCCAAATGACAAATAGCAGTGTTCAAAAACTAGTAAAAAATCTAAACAAAAGGATTCTGAAGTCCAAACAAGGATGGACTGGGAAATAAACTCTGCCTTAGACTTATCTGCTGGTAAAAACCAACTGGTAAAAACTTTATGGATTTTTTGAAGGCCCACTGATGCGCCGGCCCACTGGGATTCGTCCCAGTATGCCTAATGGCCAGTACACCACTTAACCCAAGTCGTCAGTGATACAACTAGAAATAATGCACCATAAGTCCAAATCCCTCTTTAGCCTGGCTCTGCTCACACACTTCATTTTTTGACTCTAGTGCTCCCAGTCTGCTTTGGCTGATTTACCACTTTTTTTAAAACTCAAACAGAGATTTTTGTGAATTCAACCCATCAATTTCAGTCTTGCATCATTCCACTCTCTCAGGATCCCAGTCCTTTTTTGGAGTGGTGGAGTACCACAGCTGTAAGTTGCTCAGCAGTCAGGTTTTCAAAGTTGAAAATGATTGTATAAAATGGTATCTAGTCAAACAGACATGCAGATTAATTATAATGTGATCATGATGACAATCTAAATATCTCATATCACTGTGTGTCCCCTTTCTACAGTACAGCCTTGACTCCCTCTTCCTTATTTCTAATCATAATCACAGCACTCCATTTAAAGGGTTAAAATCCTGAGGCTGAAGCTA
Organism: Seriola dumerili; assembly: GCF_002260705.1. Classification (NCBI taxonomy): domain Eukaryota; kingdom Metazoa; phylum Chordata; class Actinopteri; order Carangiformes; family Carangidae; genus Seriola; species Seriola dumerili. Next base: position 2,400,870 of record NW_019174402.1, read on the forward strand.
TTTTAGGGCAGTGTGATTCTGAATATTGATGAGTCAGATTGCCAGTGGTTGGTGAGAATCAATCCAGTTGAAGAATGGGAGTGTCGGAGCTGCTGGGGCTGTGGCCAAGTTGTTGTGCTGCTCCTCAGGCATACGTGAGAAGCTTTCCTAAACACCTATCTGCCTGCATCTGTATTCCCAGCCTGGCACCCAGCAGATGCTGATGGACCCTCAGAGTTGGGCAGATTTACATATTGGTGAATCCAAACGGGTGCATGTGAAATAAAGCATGGCAGGTCAACAGCTTGTTGTAGACGCTGTGCTTATAGGGACAACGATCAAGAAAATGGACTGCCGACCTGGGCTCCTAACATCAAATTACAGCATCAAGCGTGTGTGTCCAACATTGTTTTGAGCCTTAAACCAATGCAGGCACCATAACATTGATTACTGTTCTGCCTGGTTGTGTGTGTGTGTCTCTGTGTTTGTTTGCGTGTGTGCATGTGTTTGTGTGTGTTACTGAAGTACCCTACATGCTATAAGCAGCCCATATGCTTGCCATGACGAGAATAATTTATGTGCTTCTACCAGGTGACGTTGTGTGTGTCCTTCACTATTCAAGACAGGCAGGATTTGTCCTAACGTGAGATGTGTGTGTGTGTGTGTGTGTGTGTCTCAAAGAAAGAAACTGTTTCATTAGACTCTCACAAGGGGTCCAGCAAAGACTGTGTAAACACTAGCATACAAATTGAGCTCCATTTTTATCCTTTCTTCCAAGATTTGAAACCACTAATCTACTGATCATTTACTTGTTTTATTACCATGAAGCTTAATGACTGCTCAGCAAGAGTTGAGTGGCCTTCTATTTGGCAATTTCTCCCCAAAATTAAAAATCTTAGTACAAGTAATTACTATAGTCGAATTCATTTTGTGGCTTCAAGCAAATGCTAATTAAATAAATTTGTCTTTTTTCTGTTCTGTTCCCTTTTTTCTGTTTTCTATGTTTTGGTTTAATCAATACATAGAAAACCGGTAATGGTATGGGCATCTCCATTTCTTTAGCAGATGTCCATACATGTCCCTTATACAATACACTTAAAGTTATTGAAAATGTTCTTGGCCTCCCTTGTTTGCATTGCAGTGTCGAGGGTATAACTTTCACTCACGATCTATTCATACTTAGATTTGAATCATCAGGGTTTCTAAGTAACACATTATTAACACATTATATCTGATTGCGTAAGTTTTTTCCCAAGTACCGCCTTCAAGTCATTCACAATCTGTTGTGGACATTTTTGACAGCTGCAAGTGCTAAACAAAAACAATTCCACATTGACCACTTAGCTGAGATAATGACAGCTCATATCTGTGTGTTTCATTCATTAGGATGACATCTTATGTTTTCACTGACTTGTACCATGAATTTGCATGTGTTTATGTGAGGAAATAGAGCGGAATGAGATGCCTGCATTACTATGCATGAGCCTCATTAAATATGCGCTCATCAACTCTACTTTTTATTTGGATTCCCTTTGCAGTGGTACAAATCACTGGTAATCAACTGTGGTGACATTTTCCAGCAATTATAAGCAAGCTGTCCCCATTTCAGCAAGAGCTGGAGATGTATCACTCCATTTGCCCCCAAGTGCCACTGTGACAACATAGAAGTCCCATGAGAGAGAAGGATATTTCATGTAAGAAGGTACTAATAATGTTTACAGTGTGTAATGGTTCCTTATTTCCAAAGAAAATTTATTAGAAAAGAGTTAGAATGTCACTAATTTCAAATTAAATTTACCTAAAATAACCAGAAGATTATATACCTAATTGTTACTAAAACAGATGAGGAGTTTAAGAAAAACAAGCTAATTTCAAAGAAATTAAAGCTATTTTGGTATTTTTTTATTTTTCTGTTTAAGCTAATCCCATTCAGCCAACATGCTGAATACATACTTACTGGTATTACCACTTAATATCACTGATAGTTGTAAATAATGTCATAAAACTTATGGATTAAGTTTTTTCTACACAACTGTATCGTGGTATTTTGCTCTTAGGAGGAAGTGCTACATTAAGGAGGAGTAGAGGGAAAATAGAATAACACAGAGAATAGGAGAATATAAAAAACAGATATGGCAGATATGGAGCCAGTGCTGTTGTCATCAAAAGCGAAAATCAATCAGGAAAATGGTGAAACAAATACTACCATCGGTATGTGTGTTCAAGTGTATTCAGTAAATATATATATCTTATACGGCACTGTACACACATGCATGTTGTGTTTGATGGTGCGTATTTATACACTTTTACTGTGCCAGCATTTTTTCTTTTTTCCCATTGAAAACAACCTCCTTGGAGAGATGTGGTGAAACAGACTTCAGTCGACAGACAGACTTAAGCTCTCAGTATGTGGTCCCGCCGCTGTATTCCTTCTTCTCTAATGAAAGAGCGCATCAGTGGTGAAGAGAAGACAAAAAAAACAAACAAATATCAGGCTCCCTAGATGCTGAGCTGCACATTAAAAGCTACTCTTTTCTGATGCGAGTACAATATAATTGGCTCCATTGTTACGTGCATTATTTCCATGGTCGTTTGGGATGCATTTAGAGGGAAGTGTAGCACCAGTATTTCTTACATGGATGATACTGTCTCATAGAACAGAATGATATTATATACACAGGCTCAAGTTTGTTCGGGTTGTTGACAGATACAGCTTTCCACGTGCCGAGACTTTTGGCAGTTTGAATGCTCCTCCATGCCAGTACTCTGGTTTGGAACAAAATCTCTGCATTACAGCTGAGACAATGAAACCGAAGAACACCGCAGAGAAATGCTCACAAAGTCTGAACTGACAACTTGAGTAGTATGATACTGTACGATCAGTGCTCAAATTCATCTGGGGCTACACAACTTCAGACAGAAACATATTGCTTTCTGTCTGAACACACCTTTAGACTTCTGCCACTAGGCAATTGAAGTGCAATGGGAAATTCCACTGATCACATTACGGAAGTTTGACCAATCGTCCAATTTTCAGTCTTCACAAACATAATGTATTTTGTATCCGAACGTTAAGCTGTACCTCAGGATCCAGATCCATTCAGTGCTGCTTACACTGACAGTGTTTATACCTCAGCTTACACTTCAATTCTTTGGAGAACTGTCACCTGACACTTCCACTCTTTTCAATTCTCAAATTTATTGTCCACTTAAATTTCTCCCAGTGCTTCTGTCTCCACTGTCACTCCAACCTCTTTTCACTGCTTCATTCAGCTGCAACGTCAGTTCTTTTCAATGCTTCAGCTTAAGCTATTGAAACCTTGAAAATTTGTCATAAATGCTTCAAGGAGTCAGTTTTCATTTTTTTCACTTTTAAGACAATGGTTCAACTGCATTTTTTCAGCGGAAGCGGAAGCAAATGTAATTTGAACCAATGCTTTTTTTATATTCGGGATTTCTTTCTTGTTCTCTTAGAGTGGTTTCATCAGGCCGGGAGTCATAGATGATGCGGCCATGTAAACAACACGACAACGCAACAATATTAGATACAATATTACTATGACCCACAGGATATTGAATGTGATATTGGGCTGTACAGATAAACTTGACTTTCTACTACTGGGGCGATGGAAAGTTGATAGGTAATATTATTATGGTATTAGGAAGTATGGAAGTCCAGATTTGTCCATATATTTGTGTATTCCAGCAGCATTTATGTCATAATATTTTAATTTAAATATTGCGTCACTTGACTTTATTGCATTGTAGTTCCTTACTACACACTGAACTGTTGTTACTGTAGATGACTGCTGACTTTCATTGTCATAACATTTATCATGTACCTTGTAAGGACATAACAAAGATTATTCCAGCAGCCTCTGGCATATGGTCACAAACCCTGAAAAATGGGCTATTTCAGACATTTACTGACAGAGTAATTGCACTGGTAATTGCATAGAATAATTGCATTTGCAGAATAGTAACCAGCAGCATATTCTAATAGTTATGGTCAGCTGCACAAGTACAGTGATACAGAGTGTATTTTGTATGTAGAAGCAGATGTTAATGTGTTTGCATGTTTGTGTAAAAAATGGCAATGAAGGTACACAAAAAGTTGGGAAGCAAGGGGAAGTGTTTCTCTAACTGCTATTGGAAGGCTGCGTCATCGAAACTCAAATTAATCATCTCCCAATTTTACTTCCTGCAATGGAAAACCAGGAAACATCTCAAGAACCTGATGATTTCCAGAAGATTTCCAGAAAACTGCACTGTTTTGTTTATATAAGCATTTTAAAACCTTCAGAAGCATAGATAGCATAGCAGAATGGTCACAGTTGTAGGATAGTAAAGATGCGCAGACATTTCCCGGGGTGCTTGACTCAGGTGCAGTTACATAAATATCTCTTTGACTGGGTGTCAGTCTGTCAATATGAACATAGCAAACAGAGGGTAAGGTAAGTGAAAAAGCTCAGTCAGTAAATCAAAATGTGGGATTCTAACAATTGAATAGACAATGAGTAGAAAGTAGCAGGTAAGTACAGTAAGAAAAGAGAAAAATACGGACTCAGAATTTAAGAAACACAGGCAGCTTTGTGCTTAGTCTGCACTTGGAATCGATGTGGATACATTTGTAAAAATAGAAGTGTATCTGTTCTCTCAGACAGATGAGTGACAGATATCTGGTATATACTGTAGAGAGATGCTTTCAAAATCATTGGCAGCTTGGATTGCCCCTTAGCCAATTCAAGTCAATACTTTCAAAAGTTACCATCTTGCTAGCTGGACGTTCTGTCTTTGTGTTTGTCAGGACAGTGTTCATTGCCAGGCGCCGATCGTCACGTAGCCACAGTCAGCCAACAACGGCGTCTACAACATGACTGCTATGAGTCTCTCTCCATTGTGTAATGTTAGTAATTGTATAGTGAAGAAGGAAGAACATACAAACATTTCAGGAGTTTGAGCAAACATCTGATATAATTCCCTGTTGTGCACTACAGACAATTCCACATCAGTAAGTGCTACTTGATGTGGAATTGATGTGTGCTACCACTGATGTGTCTTCCTGTTTCTTGTACTCTGTGCCTATAGCTCTGTGGGAACGCAGCCACACTTGGCTCAGTTTGTTTGTGAAATGTTTCTGGACTTGGATAAAGGAAAAGGCAACCCGTTGAGATTAAATGTGTGTGTGTGCAGGTGTGTGTCTGTCTGTGTCTTTGTATAGATCTGAGACACAGACTTTGCCTGAAAGACTTTTAATGGACTTACTTAAATTATGTCCATACATCTGGCTCTGCATGCAATTCTCTTCATGCCAGGTTATTAAGAACTCAGCTGAATTTGTTACAATATTAGACCAATGAGAATGTAATGGTTTGAAACAACAGCATGTGGACGTGGACAAGGAAGGCAATAAGCTATGACGTTTTATTTTATTATGAAGTTACAGTGAGGTTATGGAGATTAATGACCCTGGTTTTCTTCTGAACTTTTAGGCTTTGTGTGGGCTTCATTAATCATTATAAATGAATTTGTGATGGTTGTTGTGTGCGCTGGCGTTGTGTGTATTTTTTATTGTTATTTTTTTGTAAACTGGGGTCTTAGTTTTGTAGTTTTGCTAGTCCTATCATTGAAAAATCTCTTACTCAGCTACTACAGCTTCAGTGTTGAGATAATGTTGCAGGGTCTCCACTAAACACACACTGTCAAAAAGAGTGCATGGAACAAACACTTGGGTGCTTATACAAGTTTTAAACAAGAATCCACTTTAATCACATTGGGTAATAAAAAAAAAAGAATTTGCAAACAGCCATTGAGTTTGCCAAGCTGCAACTGCTTTCAACCTGGATCTGTCTTACTGTAATTGTGCACACAAGCCGCATTTTAATGCCAAAGTCAGAGCTTTGTTTTGTGAAATCACTTCCCCATGCCTAATACGGTGGATAAAGTGTTACTCGAAACAAAAATCATAGTCAAAATTACAAGAATGGAAGTCAGGTTAAAAAACGTATAACGTGACAGCTGAAAACAATCAGAACCGTAACCACAGACAGCACATTGCTGAGAGACACAGCTTTTCACATATTAGAATGTTAAGGGGCCACAGAAATGTACTGTATGTGTATATGCTGTAAAAATATACATATACGAAATTTCTTTAACAGCTTTCTCATTACAGTCTTGAACCTAACATTAGCTTTGTCAAAGTTGCCCAGTCCCGGAGTCCTACATTGGTCTATACATTTTTTACATTTTCTTCAGGTGATGATGTTTCATTACCAGATAAATGAAATGACAAAGGACAGATTTGTATTATTCTAACTACAAAAACACCTTAATTAAATATCAGTTCAAACCTCTAACAAGTCTATAGTCTCTTGACCTCTTACTGTATCACACCAGCTCTGCTCCTTTAGTGAAATCTGCGTACTCCCCTTATTGGGTCGGCACTCATTTAGGGAGAACCAATCAAATGAGTTCAGTGAGTGATTAATTCATCCTAATTGGTGGATGACGAGGAGTATTTGGAACTGCCGCCCCAGCAGGATGGCCCCGGCACCTCTACTCCCCAGCGAATGCCACCCCCGTTTGATCTGCACTAATCTAATTAACACTTTAACAGCAACACCTGGGCTCTTCACTGATGGATCTGTGGCTGCCGTTGTGTGCACACACACAGACACTCAGACACAAACACACACATATGCACACATGCACACACATACACGTGCATGCTTCACAGATGGGCCTTTGATGGCTCTGATGGTGGCAGGCGCAGGATGGTGATTGCACCTAACTCAAACACTCTCACAGACACACATAATGTGACAGTCGTGCACTTCTGCACACACACGCACAGAATGCATGTGCTTTTAGTGTGGGAGTATGTGGTATTAGGTGACTTTCTCAGTCCCCAATATACATCTAACTGCTGGCTAAATGACGCGATTAAACTGTGGTCTGATGGTGCACCTGATTAGATTAGCCTCAGCTTGTGCTTTCTGCTCCAACTCACCACAGCCTTGACCCCAACCTTGACCCCAATTAGACCCACACTCATCAGAGATGGAGCTGAGGGACAGCGGTGCTGCAGAAGCTTATCATCCTGCTACTAATTGGCCTGATGAGGCGTTATAAATATGGTCATCGCAAGCCCCCTTAATCAATACGTACAGTGTAAAAGTGAAAAAAAAAAGGAAAAAAGAGAAAAGAGCAGAGAGGAAGTGAGAGAGAGAGAGACAGAGAACAGATGTGCATTTTTATTGCTTTCTGTTTTATGGATCTAAGTCACACCAAACAATAATCAGCCCTCTTTAATCACCCTTAAATGTTTTAATATGGTCAATAAAATCATATTAAATCTTGCCCCATCATATCAGCACAGGTTACATATGGGTTGGTGGGTGATCTGAATGGACCGAGACACCACAGCAAACTGGCTTCATGACGACTACTGCTGTCTGAATGCTGTCTGACTTTAGTGAATCAGCATCAGCTCAAGTTTGTGTGCACATCAAATTTTACTTTTTTATTTTGTGTTGCTCTCAGAGGTGTCTTATTGAAGATGGGGATTTAATTGGATGTTACTGATAGACAACTAACACACCTTTTAACTAAGTCCCCAACTTCTCTTAAAGGAGCAAAAGAGCCTGCACAGAAAACTGAAAATGACACTAACATTAATTTGATAAAAAATATAATGCAATTCTGTGTAATTTATCTGTGATGTGTATGGACCACTCTCTCTGAATGGAGACAACCGGAGATTAACCTGTGGCTGTTTCATAAACTGTAGGTCCAGTGCAGATTGAATACATCTGCGGTATCCCCGAGTCATTTCCTGTTTATAAGGATACAGTTTAAAAAGATACACACAGTAGCAAGTTATTTAGGTTGTGTACATCCCATTCTGTAAGGCAGTGAAACAAGGCTCTAAATAAAGTATTTATATAAAGCATTCAGACAAGCTTTATTAGTTCCAGTTCAGGTCTTTGACTAAAAGTAAAACGTGTAATTTAAGTGTCGCTGAAGTAACTTGATTTTTAGTCCGAGATGTGTCGGTTACTGCATCTCACAAGCAACTGAGTTACAGCTTCTATTGTTTACACTGATTTATGAAATAAACAAAGCGCATCTAGTCAGCGCTGCAGTCCTGACAATAAAAAAGCCTCAGTGATGAGAGAGAAGGCAAGACTTATTCAAAACAGTTGGACGACAAACAACAGCTCAGCTGTAATTCTCCACAGTGTGTTAGACAACACAACTCATCAAATGTTGAAGCAGATGGGCTGCAGCACGTGAAATTTAAACTCCTGCCACAAGAGAGAGATGAGAAAGGTGGAGCACATTAACAGTAAAGTGGATGTTTTATGAGTGAAAAAACAGCACAAGGTAGGATCTTGTTTCTTGACTCGCTGACAAAAGTGTCATGATTTGAGTTTCTCTGTAACATAAAGATTCATTACCAAATTTGCAACGATCATAGTTAAAGTTTAAAAAAAGAGCATTCTTTGTTATTACTTATAAAGAGTTTAACACTCAAAACCTCTTGTAATCTGACTCATCAGGACTGTGTGGGTCTGGTTCTATCACATTTCATTAATATTGCACTGGAAACCTGAGCAAATCCCACAACTATGATCATTTAGACCATCCTTCGAAGACGTTTGACAGTGGGAGGAGGACTTTAACACAGGAGACTATGTTGAGATTGTTGTTTTTATTTTTTTTTAATGGATTTAATCAATATATTTGCCATTTTATTTTGAGGACTTTTGGAAAAATTTCTTGTGAAATAACCGAAACCTCCAACATAGGCCAAAAATTGTGTTTTTTTTTTGTGGGGCTGCATAGCTTATAGTGTGTTGCTGTTTGAGAAAAAAGGGTTTCAGCTGCTGCTGATTAAAGTATAATGGTTTGTTGGATGTTTTTCTACCATCATGAGATGCCTTTGTCTGGGGAAAATTTCCTTTAATTTTGGTCTCATCTTAGTCTTGGACACTCCTCAGTCCGCACATTTCCTTTCTTGGTATAAGAAAAAACACGGCTGTATGCTATGTGTTTCTTGCCATATGGTTCTGAGTGATTCCTCCTTTGCGGTTCAAATATCCAAATCCATTCATCCATCCATCCTTTCATTCATTCTACCCGCTTTGTCCTTGTCAGGGTCGCAAGGGACTGGAAACCATCCCAGCATACATTTGGCTTAAGCCAAGAAAATAGAGCTGGCAGTCAAACCCAAGGCATTTATTGTATGTATATTTCAGGGTAGTAATGAGATCAAAGTTAACCCTGCCCAGAGATTTGCCCTGTATTTGGAGTTAACGTGCTTGTGTTGCCAGAGTTGCCCATTGACAGGGACTGGTGTGAGGGAGATGGATAATTTCAGCAGGAAAATGTACCATCTCAGTGAACATCTGTCATATTCCATAGTTCCATATCCCAGCATAGCGCAGCACCTTCTTTTCACAGGCTGGGATGTTGGCAGAATCCACATGTAGTTACATAATCTGGAGGAATTTACAGTGTGTTGTGACTGAATCAGCATGGATCATATTCATTGTGGATCATTTCCGGCACCCTGTTCAGTACATGCCTTGAGGAATCTGTGCTGTTCTCTAGGCAAAAGGGAATCCAGCTGCATGTATCTACAGAATAAAAAAAGGGGGAAAAGAGTATAAAGATACATAATCTGACAAAAACAAATCCTTGCAACTGTAGTCACAAAATCTTAGGTTAGAAGAGTGTGTACAAAGGAAGGGAAGAGATGAATCAGATAGCAGAAAGGAAAAGAAAGAAATATAGAACCACAGAGCCTACTTGACAGTCCTTTGAGCATCAGCTGTGGGGGAAAATTGGGACTTGTTTCACTTGAATGCATGTTGAATTGTTCTCTGTTTTGTAGAGTTTCTCTCCAGCTGAATCATTTGAACTATTCATTTTGTTCTCTGTAGAGAAGAGCTAGATTCATGGTAGCCTGACACTTATACTTGTATTTACTGTGTGCATAGATCTCTTGTTGTAGTAAACCATACAGACTGTAATCCTGCCACAATGGCTCATTAAATTTCTTTCATTTTGTGTGTGATGCTCTGTGTTGTGACCATATGCAACTACATTGACTAGCAAACCACTAGAGGAAAACACTGCAAACTATACTCTCATTAAATCTAACAACGATACAATTAAATTTTAATTGTTTGCTCAAAGAATCTTAATTAAATATGATTTTTCTAACCACAAGCTCAAATCTCACATCCATTTTTAAAAAGCAAAGAAGCAAATTCAGTCAACAAATATTAGACATTTAAGGTGAAGGCACTAATACAAAGGACTTATTATTCATTTTATTATTTTTATTATTATTAATGCAAAACTTAACCTTTACATTTCAGTATTTCAGTGTCAAAACTGATCTCAGCTGTGTAAACAGATGTTAGTAAAATTCTTCAGTGAAAAGATTCAGATGACTTGAAGTTTAGGCTTTTTATATCCTTTGTGTTGGCCTTCAGCATTTCCAATAAGATTTGTATTTTTATATCCCTACCACAAACAAGCAAAGCTACCTGGGGTGTTATTTTCACACTTCAAGCAGAAAGTGCAATATATTTTGTGTCTTCAAGTTTCCCACCCACGTGTGCTCAAGGAGGTCATTTTGAAAAGTGGGCTTTACTACGGAGGAAGAGAGAGTGCATAAAACTGGAAGAAGAGTCATTTTGTGAAGATACACAGTGACTGTTTCCTCTGATATCTCCATAGAACCACTAAATGGATACCCCCAGTGTTCTTGATTACATGGCAGACACTCCAAATACAACTAAATCATATTTCAAACTGCAGCTGAAGCCAAAGACTAGTACCAAAACAAGTAACTAGGCAGCAAAACAGGCATCTCCACTCTCTATGGAAGAGGTTAAGTCTGACTGTCAGTGTCTGCTGCTGAGGTCTGGTACACCTATTGAAAGAGTACCCTTGCCACAATGATTTTTTTTTCTGGGCTGGAGTTTTATTAGAAGAGATGGCCAAGGGAGCATAGCTGCTGGTTGCAAAGGAGCATGACTGTGAACCACACAGACCCAGGTGTGCTGCAAACATGCTGCAGGACACCTAAAGTCAACTGGACAGGACAGTGTGTTTCTATTAGAGCAAGAGGAGGAACGTCAGCCAAGTTCATGCTTCTAAATCAATTGGTTTTCTATCTGTGCCAAACAGTGCAATTTTATTTTGCACATTTAGCCTGGCTTTTTTAGTGAGCATAAGCCATAGTCTCGCCCTAAATGTCAACACAACAAACTTTCATTTTGTAATTAAAATGATGAAATCAGCAACAGACTCCAAACCTGCCTGTTTGTGTCACTTGACTGATTAGTGGACAAGCCTCAGTCAGATAAATCTTAACAGAATATCAGGAGGTACAAGAGATAAGGCGCAGGAGGATTTGTAGCTGTTAGTTTTACAGCACTACTCAACAAAATTTGAAGGCATTTAAGATGATTAACTTGTGTCTTTAAGCCTTGGGCTGGCTTCCTGAAAGAATATTAGAAATTGCACTTCAGTCAAATCCATGAAATTATATTTTAGTAATTTTGGATCTTGGCCCATTTACATATTTAATCTTCTACACAGTAAGATTTTATGGAAAATAGTACAATAATAATACCACACTACAGTAATATTTTAGCACCTTACAGTCACTATTGTGGAATGAGATGATACTGAGATTCCAGTGTAATCATGTCTTTCTTTATTTTCCTGGTAAGCCAGTTTTAGGTTGTACTGAGCCTACACAATTTTCCTGTTGCAAAACATCTGTCTGTCTGATGATGTAGATATAAGAGAATCCTCATATTCTTGATGCAAATGAAAGAGCATCATTTGAAAGTTGATGGCAGCTATAGAAGAAAAACTTTAAAGTTTATTCAACTAAATGCAATTTCTAAAGAAACAAGGTAAGCATATTAGCAGGCTCGCCAGCATACATTTTTTGATGGAAACTTGCCTTTAATACATATAAGTCATGGTTGTCATGCCTCTGCGCTGGCGACAGCCGTGGCCAGAGGCATTATGTTTTCCGGTTATCCATCCCATCTCGTCCCATTCTAGTGAACGTGATATCTCAGGAAAGCCTTGAGGGAAAGAAAGCCTTTCTTCAAATATGGTACAAACATTCACTTGGACTCAGGGATGAACTGATTAGATTTTGGTGGTCAAAGGTCAAGTTCACGGCGTCCTCACAAAACACATTTTTGGTCATAAATTTATATGTTAATTATGACAATTGTCTATATATGATAAAATGATCAAGGTCACCTTCACTGTGACATCATAATGTTCTGCATAAACTCCTCTGGCCATTATTCAATGCTGTAACTCAGAAACAGAAGGGGAGATTGTGACCATATTTCCTGCAACTTCTCTGGTTGGTGGAGGTGTATAGCCGTGAGGCAGTAATTCTAGTTTATTTTAATAATAATGAAAACAATGGTAACAATGAAGAAGGCTAGTATGGAATTCAGTCCTTACCCCTGTACACCTTCGTTTTAAAAAGGTCACTGGGAGCAGTCTTGCATGTTGTCTTTGTACCGACTCTGGTACAAAATGACTAACAGCAGCAAACACAGCTGTACAGGAATGTTTGTCAGCGTCACTGAAAAAATTGTGAAAGACCTTCCCAGGGACCTAACAACCAGCTATTATTGGCCACTGTGTGACATGTGACCCAGCCAACCTCTACTCTGCACAACTCCAAATCCTTCAATTTTTATCTACTATTTCTATGGTAATTTTGGTTGTAGTTAATTATTAATCAGTTCCAAAATGATAGTGTATTTTGAGACTGTATCAATATTCTGTTCTTCCCTGCTCAGGGTGGTGCCCCAAGGATAATAAGATATCAATTGAAGCAATTATTTAAAGTTAATATTTGTTAATTTTTCTTTTCTCATATGCCAATAATTGATAACCTACTAATGCCCAACATATTTGTCTGTTCAACATGCAGCAATTGTGTGTTAATAAAAAAGAAAGAAAAGCAACTGTTACTGTTAGTTACAATATTAGTATCCCAGAGAAGGTCTTAGGATTGAATCAGAGCTGTGTATTAAAACATTAATTTGGCATTTGAAAGTTCCCTTCATGTCTTCCAGTTAATGCTTCTACATCCGTTTAGTGCAGTACACACTGCCAGGCTCATTCTTCTGGTCAATTAACTATCCTCTCATTTGTATGCAGGGAGGTTAGTTATTAGTGATGGAGGCTGAAGTGAAGATAGCATGTGAATTTTACCTATCAGATGTCAAGTAAACCCAAGGCTGTCAATGATTCAGTTATATAATCTGTATGCTAAACACAGGTATAGTTTCTCCCACATATATTATTGTAGGACATCTCAATACAGAACTCAATAATTTATTGACAATATCACCTCACATTGAACGTTTCAAAGCAAAATGCTGCATCATAGTCAGCAGAGACATGGTCAGTGTGGAGGGACATGCCTTAGGCTACTTGCAAGCCTGATGTTTGAAATGGAAATATGAAAAAATAAAAACACTGATAAAACCTTAACATCCATTTCAAAACAGTTTACATATTGAGGAGATGTTAACAAATCATGTGTCAACTACATGAAAATATTCGAACTCTCCAAGAATACAGGTGTGCAAATAAAATAGCACTCCTGACACAGAAAATAATTTTTTAACATCAGGTGCAGACAGGGACCTCGGGCGTTTCACAGTCGATAACCTTTTACTCTCTTCCTGTTCTACATATGTAAGACTTATAAAAATAATTAATGACCTGTCATTAATTTTCCATGTAATATTTCTTTGAGTTCATTTCAAAGACTCTGTTCCAAAATGAAAACCTTGCAGTCCCTTGGAGTGACTTTTTTTGCACAGTGTAGAAGCTATCAATATCTTTTGAGTCAAATACAGAAGGAAGGAGAGGCAAAAAAGAATATATTAAACACTGTTATCAATGTGTCACCCTCCCACTGCCACCCCCGTATTTCTCTTGCTCTGTCCTCTGGGTGAATGCTAACCATGCTTAAGAGGTTGATGAAAGAAATAGATCACTTGCGTAGGTTGCAATGGCCCAGATAAGAGCCTCATGTGGCTGCCATCCTTCTGTAATTAACTATTGTCAAAGTGATTAATCATATGTCTATAGAGGTGGAGTGCAGGAGGCTGCCAGCCACCTGTGAGGTGGAAGTGGAGCTAAAATGTTCAAGCGAGCATTTTGAATCTAATTATTGGTAAAAATCACTGCATTAATATCTGTGCACTACTAAATTAAACATGAAAGTCTGTCTTTTATACTGACAACACACTGTTTAACTTAGTGCCTTGAGTAAGTAAAGCTCATGTCAGCCACCACCAACACACACGTTCACACACTCAGACACGCCTGCTGTGCACCACAGAGTTGAACCCCTCTAAAGTTAAAGTACTTAAAAGAAAAGTACACGAGTGAACCCAGATTCCCACTTTACTGTAATTTGGTTTTACTCCAGTTGATCTGTGATCTGCATCTGTCTGAGTAACGCAGCCAGCTGCAGACAGCATGCCATTACCTAATGAGCTGTTTGCTCTACTGTCCAGCAATATGCCCCACTAAAAGTTGCTTTTGGAAAATGGTCAGGGATAGTTAAGATCAAAGATGTGAAATTGAAAAAAAGTATAGCTGTTTGATGTAACATTCATTTCATGTTTGATATCAATCAAGATGATGATTTTTAGCCATGCTAATGGAGACAAAGCAGTGGGGGCCCAGACTGAAACTAGATTGAAACTGTACAAATTAGCAAATGTTAGCATGTTAACACAGTAAAGTTTTTGAACATGGTAAACATTCCACCTGCTAAACATCAGCATTGTCACTGTAAGAATGTCAAATACGGACCATAGCATTTAGCTCAAAGCACTGCTGTGTCTACGTTCATCTTGACAGAGCCACTAGTTTGGCTGCAGAGTCTCTGTCTTGTTTGCAGCTGTCTCTGCTCTTGCTGAAGCGATGCTGATAGAGAACAGGTCAGTTGATGCTTTCAGTACTAAAGCTTCATAAATATTAGTGTAACGCTTCCTGCACATCACAGGGATGCAGATGCAAATATGAGTGGGCTTTGACAATGATGGATGGAAACACCAGAAGAAACAATTTTGAGTGATTCATTTTACTAATGCAAAGTGAACTTGAGTATCATATTTTTTTTTTTTTTTTTTTTTTTGTACATGTATATTCCCAAACAAAAGTCTACCAAGAATGAGAAGCAGAAAATGGAACCTATTTTTTAAGAGAGACCAGAGTCATTTTGGAGGCCCTTAGAACACAGTTTATTTGTCACATAATGAGAGTGTCTTTTCAGTGCCAAGAGAAAAGAAAATGTCTGCATTTTGGTAAAAATGAGCTGTGCACAAGGAAGAGAGGTAAAAAGATGAGGCAGATGAAGGCATAAAGGTAGAGGAACAATGTTGTGCTTGCAGAAAAACTGTCACCAGTGGGTTTTCATGTCTCTGGTGTCTGAATTTTTTTTCTAAACCTTTTTATGTCTGTCATTATTTCTCTAAGCATTTGAAGAGGCCTGTACAATAGCCAGTGGTTTGGTGCTGAGAGCAAGTACTAGTGAAGGGCCAGAAGAGAACAAAGAACCCTCTGGCAATTTGATTATAATATCACACCTATTCAGAGAGTTAATATGGTGTCTCAGATGTCAGGCCGTTCTGTTTCACTTTCCCCTTTCCCCTCTCCATTCCTCTGTCTCTTGCTCTCATCCTCTTCTTTCTTTTTGCTTTGTGCTGGGGATCAGCCCTCACTCGAGGGGCTTTGATGAAATCCTTTCAAGACAGAATGTGACGGTCTGAAATGTCATTCTCAGATCAGATGTCTCTGAAACAAGGCCTGTCATATCATTTGGTATGCTCGACTTCATTAGCTCTTTGTTCAGTTTCATGTCAGGTCTCACAAACACAATCGCTCTGGGAAATCTCTTGTGGCTTCCTAGTTTTTCTCCCACTTATGTTTTACAAAGAAAATTATCCCATGCATTGGAAGGAAAGCAGTGCTATACTTCATGGGGATACAGTGACTTCTTCTGCTCTTACATTCTTCAGTTCCTCTGATGGTCCAAGGGTTGACCCTTAACTTTTCACCCTTCATCATCTTTTCATCTTTGCATCATGGTCAAGGTCAAATTTTTGATTTGTCCAATACTTTGGTTTATGACTAAATAACTGCAAAACTAATTGCATTGCCATCAGCTGCAGCTGTGCATAGTGCTAATTAATAAATGTTACCATGCACCATACCTAACACGCTAAACTCAGATGGAACAAGGTAAATAAACTTGCTAAACATCAGCATGTCTGCTTCAGTTTTACTGTAATAATGTAGTCATTTTTATATAATATTTTTTATCACAACATTTTTATATAAATCCCACAGGAGAAATGGAAAGTACCATGCACTGTAACTGTAACTGTATTGCTGCTCATAAAAGTTGAATTAAGTGTTGCCAGACAAACTAACAAGGAGCTGAAAAATGAAAAGTCAGACTGAGTGGAGTGTCTCAATCAACAGTATACCAGCAGAAGTTTTCTGACACCTGGAGGGAAAATTCTCTGTTGATGTAACTCTAGCCCAGAGTGAATGCGAACATCTTTTCTTGGCCAGGTACTGCCAGGGAGTTTATAATTGAGTTGAGACTCAGGAAATACTCATTAAGACGTTGTCAGTCACCAGAGGAGGCCACGCTCAATGTGTTTAGACACCACTGAGACTGCAGGTATCCCAGAGCCCTGCTCTTCTCCAGCTGGAGGGCAAAAGTGTAGGTTTGTGTGCAGGTTTGTGTGTGTGTGCATGCGCACGTGTGCCTGCGTGTGCGTGAGTGTGCGTACATTCATGTGTGATTGTGTGCATGGGTTTAATAAACTCACAGGTCCGTGGAGCACCATCTGCCTGCACAGTGTTTGATTGAGCCGGAGCTGGTTATGAGGGACACCCCTGTCACTCATTATATTCAAATTGTTTCCTGTTTTTAGTTCATTTGACTTTGATGGGATTTTTATGTACAGTTACATGTAGCATGCTGAAGTTCATGTAAATAATGTAAAGGAGCTCACCTATCTTACATTTAAAATTCCACTCTTGTACTCTTCCACTCAGTAGATTGAAAATTAGTTTAGTAGACACAAGTTTTTGACCTGAAGCACATTATGTTGTTCCTGACCTCAATATGTCATTTCACTGAACAGTCTGCAGCTGATGTGATAATTAAAACGACCCTCAAGGTGTCTGACCATTGATCGTTTGATCTCCCTTTGCCTGCCTCAGATGAAATTGATTAGAGCAATATCTATGATGAGAACAGGCAAACAGAGAAAAACACACACATGCATATATGCATACACACACACACACATACACACACAAGCTGTGCTGACATTGAGGTCCAGAATTTGGTCCCCACCAAAGTGTTGGATCCCTCAAGTACAGTGGGTTCCCCCTTTTCTCACCCCATGAATTCAGTAAAACAAGGCCACACACACACACACTGAGTAAAGCAGAGGATTTGTGTACAGCACGAGGTAACACTGGGTCACCAGTCTTCGTCAGTAAACTATCAATAAGATAGAGGCAGAGAAAGTCATGCAAACACACTGGTGGGTTTAGGGTAGACAGAGTGAGTAGAGTAAAACAAAAAGGATGACTGTTCTACACAATTCTGAATTTATAAATACTTTTCATCACTGCCAACTATGAGCTCGTTCATGACTGAAAGCAAAATCATTTCACTAATACCACTAATACCAATTTGCTCCTGGTCTTACTGTTTAAATGGAATTGTTTAATGCTCTAAACAAGACATGAAATTGAAAAGAATCTTTCACTAACTAACAAAACACTTTCACAAAGAGCTTGAACAGTCCAAATAGAACTACACCGTGAAACTGGCTCAGCTGGAGCAATACTTTAGTGGCCATCAGCTGGCCCATAAATGCCCTCCTATAGGCTTTTTAGTTAGTGTGTTAAACAAGGGCGTTCTCTTTATGACCTTAAAAAAAACCTTATAAAATAAGATTTTTCGATGATCAGTGGTGTGTTTTTTTTTTTTGTTTTGTTTTGTTTTTCTAATTCAAAATCCAACTGCTACTGAGGTGGATTTTCTTTTCTTAGTGTGTGTGTAAGTGTGTATTCCACTGTGTTAATGTGCATGGATCATCTCGCTCCTCTGTGTTTTGTAACAGGGGTCGATGAGACAAGTCGACATGCGCTCAAAGGTGAATCTACAATGCAGGAGAGAGCTCCAGCAGCATTTTCAGTGAGACAGATGGATGAAGTTTATTAAGCATGTGACAGTTAACACCCCCAGCAGGGAGAAAACGCTGCAGCGGATAAATAAATGTTGGCTTTACCAGCCCCTGCCTCCTGTTATTTATATACAAGAGTCAACATTACTATTAGGCATGAATTATGGCAGCAAATGATTATTGCTGCTATGATCATTATGAATGCCATCCTCTCACTGTATGTATAAGCTATATTTCTCCAATTGTTATAAAGATTGCAGATGCTCGAAGGCCAGTAAATGGATTACATATCTTATTTGGAGCTTTGCACTCGAGCTCCGGGAAAGCTTCTTTGTAATCAAGAGCAGATTCTTCTCCCTGGCTCGAACAGACGTGTAGAATGATTATATTTAATTTCTGTTGTATGCATGAAGTAACATGGGTTAAGTTAAGGCTTTATTATTTTTTCAAGTCATTCTTTCATCTACAATATTGAACCAGCAAATAAAAATGTGAAGTGTGAAGATTCTAAAAGCAAAGTTCGGAAATCTCAAGGCCCCTGTATGATCACTGTAATTTTACAGATCATGTTGAGGAAAATAGTTTGTCTTGATCTTCAGTGCCCCAAAGCATTGTGGAAGATGTGTGTTAAATCCAGCTCTGAGCTCTCGGGAATCTTTAAAATGGATGAGCGTAAACTTTGCATCGTATGCTTACACTTTGATCCCACACGGCATAGCTTTCGGGACACTTTTTCTTTCTTTTTTTACCACTCTATCTGTTCTTACAAGTATGAATTTAAAAATGTGGATTCCTGGCCTTTCCCTAGAGATGTGGCGAGTGTTTACCAGAGCTTTTAACGCTCCTACGTGAACGTGAGAGCGCATATTTACAGTGTGGTGATTTTTTTTTTCACCCTTATGCTGCCAGTTTGATAGTGGGCTCAAGCCTGTAGCAGACTATTATTGGAGCTTTCAAGCTTTGTTAAAGGGTCTTACATTAATGTAGAACGTGACGGTAAGTGTTAGCTTTTGGTTTGAGTGGATTAATTTAATCACTCACACAGCTAATCATTCATCTAATAAGGATTTTTCCATGATTCGCTTCACAAATAGATTCTCTGGGATAAACTCTGTGACTTCCTTTAACTGTGTGTGTGTGTGAAAGAGAGAGAGAGAGAAAGTCCTGCAGAAGCTGATATGATCTTGATTTTGTCTTTCACTCTGTTAAAGTGCTTGTACTTGCTAAGCCTTTGTGCTCATAATAATTAAATTTCTCATAATGTTTCCTTGGTAGCCTCCTCTCTAGTGTTACCTTCTCCATTATTCTTCTTGTTTCTTTCTCTCTAGACATGACACCACTATCCTTCCTTTATTTGCTTCATCTCTTTTTTCCATGTATATTCTGTGTTCATATCCTCATATCACTTTTTTAACTCTGCGCCACTGTGTGTTTATTCTCCAGACGCTGCCAACCACAACATATGAGTTGGAGATTGTGGCTAAGGACATGGCAGGAAGTGAGGTGGGCCTAACAGGAACAGCCACGGCTACCATCACCATCACAGACGAGAACGACCATGCCCCTGAGTTCACACATCCACTGGTGAGAAACATAACTTTTTTCCTCTCTATTTCTTTTGAGCAGTGTATTTTCTTTTTTATCCCCTTGTCACCCACACGTAGCCTCTACAGACATTATGTAGGAAAATTGTGTTTGTTTACCCCTCCAGGGAAGTCAGAGGTCAGGGTAAGTTAAGAGTTATATATACTGCATTTCTTCAAGGACTTAGGACACATCAACAAAGCAGATACTTCCCAATAACAAGTTAAAACCAAGGTCTCCTGGTTAGGGACAGTTCTCTCACTAATGGAGGAATTATTGAGGCATGTGGTGAGCCCTGTGAAGCTTTTTTAGTCTAAAATGTCAGTTCTACTTTAGTTTGCTTCATAAATGACATGGTAGTGAATATGACATTATGATTAACAATTTTGTTGTTTGGGTTTGTTTGATTGTGGATAGCTTCTGGTCCCTGGTAGCACAGTTAAAAGTGAAGTTACATACAACAAACAAGAGGTCAAGTTCCACAATAATAAACATAAATTCTCAAATAACATCCAGTAGTAATGAAAGCCAGATAAAAAAATTTTAAAAAAACATGAAAAATTGTGGATAGTGGTTGGATTTACCTGTGCGGTCATGTTTCACATGCCAAACTCAGAATAAAGTTAATTTTCCTCGCACTAATTTCACCAGCACAACGACACAGTCATGTCATACTCACCAGTCTGCTGCTCTGTGTTTTTCCTTTGTAAAAAAAAAAAAAGGTTTTCACTCAATAATTTGAATTGCTTCTACTTTGCCATTCTTTTGCTCAATATTAAACTACAGCCAACACTTCTACAGATGTTTTACATTCCAAGCCTTCCAGAGAAGAAAGGGACGATGCCATTTGAGCCCACAAATGCTTTTAATTTGAAACACCTTTCCAGGAATTGTTAAGATTTGTTGCTTAACACTGAATGATTAATGTATCAATGTCAGTCTGACATGAGTTCAGATCAGAAAAGTGGCAAACGTCTTTAAGAAATGGTAAAATATACCAGTAGAAAGAGAAAAAATAGCAATAAAGGTCTCTATTTCGAACCTTTTTGTGTGTGTGTGTGTGTGTGTGTGAGAGAGAGAGAGAGAGAGAGAGAGAGAGGTGGAACCTGGACCAGTAATCCCAGGCTAGTCTTATGCACGCAAGTCAGAGAGCCTATAACACAAAGCCTATTGCATGCAGTGCTTCTGTAAGTTATTTATAACGAAAGGCTGCTTTGTCATTTTTTTGACCTGATTAGCCCAAACCCATGATATTTACTGGTAGCTTATCCGAACATGCCCAACCCACAGGTTATAGGTGGAGCTGCACAGCACTACTACATAATGTTGCATTGGCTGATGCAGACACTTTTTAACTCTTGGGATCGCTTGACAGATGAACTCACTATTGAAATCCTCAGCAAATATCACTGCACAGTCACACAACTAACTTTTTTGTCAAGTCACCTTCACTATGCTCAGTTGCCCCCACATTTCATGTACACATGCTTTCACCAACTCAAAGATGTAATATATATATATATATATATATATATATATATATATATATATACATGTAAGTGGTGTCCTTTAGCTTTTTCATATAAAAATATTTTTGTCCTTGTCTGCTAAAGGTCAAGCTGTGGAAAAGTCCTGCACTTATCACAGGTTTGCTACCTGTGCTTTCAAAGGAAGTTTCCTGAGGCAGTGAGGAAGAGAACAATATGGCCCTGCTATTGCTTCTTTTACCTATGTCATTGACTCATTACTTATCAAACATATTTATAAAGGGTTGTTAATAAATATGACTGACAGGAAGACATTTGTGTTGTGCTTGCGGGGAGTACACTGAGCAGTACAGTGCAAATGGGGGAGAGAAAGGAGGGGACATTTTTATTGATTTTTATTAAAAACAGAACTTTCTTCACTGTGCCTGGCTTGGGGTGGTTGCTCTTCTTACAAATCACCTCCCCAGCCTCAGAAAACATCATCTCACATGGCGCTGAGAATGCTGGTGAACATAAGAACTTCAGTACCCTGTGGTACAGGTGAGGATACACAAGTTTTTGTGTATGGAGCAAATCCTCACTTTTCAATGCTACTACTACTCATGTTACTTCTACTCCTAATAATAAAAAATTCTCTGGTAAACTCTTGTACAAACTCTGCTATATTGACAAACGTGAACCAACCTACCACCCTCAGCACCCCAAGTGCTGGGTGTCAAGGCCTTGAAACAACGTGACGTGTTCCTGACAATGCGATGCCTCGAAGTGGCACTTCATTTGGCACACCCCTTCTTACACGGGACGCACCTTGGAGCCTTTGCTTCAAACCCCCCATCACTAAACACAGGGTGTACATATGTGTGCAAAGAACATATGTGACATATAAGAACGCATCATGACCCCCGCATCTGAGTGATAGGGGTGCAGAGGCAAGATAAGGGAATCTGTGAGCAGGAGTGGGAGTAGATGTGTTGTGGTTCAGTGATGGTTTGTTTAGTCAGCAGTGCCTTGGGGCATTAGTGAAAAGCTAATAGACTAAACCGGCGCCTGCGAGTCACGCTATAAAATAAAATGTACATGTACAAAACAACTGAAAATAGCACACAATAAGTTGTACCTATTGCCTGTTTGTGTCAACTCATGATGAATTTGTCAAAAGCTGCCACTATGGCTGTTTTCTTTTCTTCATCCCTCCTTCTCACCTCTGGAGGTGTGAAAGCAGGAAAAAAGAATGAGGTCCTGTAAAAAATAAATAAATAAAATAAAATAAAAATTAAAAAAAGACTCTCCTTGCACCTTAAGGTGCAGTTGTAACATTGAGTTGTGTGGTTTTTAATGGAAATGCCCTAAGCTGTTGTCAGATTTTGAGACACATTGTGCTTTGCCCCAGCCAAACCTCCCCTACAGCCCTCCCATGATGCATTGGGGTGTCAAGAGAGCTTGTAAGGAGCGCAGCTCAGATGTGAAATGTTACAGCTCAGAGGGCTCGGCAGGGCCATGCAGAGTGCACCATGTCCGTGTCCCAGTTAATGTTCTCATTTCTCAGCAGGAAGAGATCCGTTTAACGGCGTGGAGAAATGGAGCTTTTAAAAAACAAGTGTTTGAAGGTGCTAAGCTCCATGTATAAATCCTCTACCCTCCACTCTTCCTGACCGATTCCAACCTGCCGATTAATCATCTATGACCTCTGAGATGACCGCCATCACATTGTGAGTGTGTTTGCGAGTGTGTATCGGTGCTGAGTCTGTGTCAGTGGCAGCTCTCAAGCTTTCACCGTATAAATTATTTAACTAAATACTCAAGTCTTTTCATAGAACTTTCCAAAACCCTTTTCTTTATAAGAATCTTGAGTTGCCTTTCTGAAGACACCACCTCCTACAGACCAGATGTAAGCTTTAAAAGGCCTTCTTCCAGTTTGTGAGCTGAACTCAAGCAGAGAAAGACAGAGAGAAGGATGAAAAGATGAGTAGAAAGAGTCCAACATAGAAGATACGGGAGAGGAAAAGAAAAAAAGAAGCAAATGAATGTACAGGGGAGAATGTGTTCTGTCCTGTTATTATTCATTACATCCACCGTAGCTGGGTTTTATCCGTTGACATTTTGTTTGAATTCAGCAAACATAATGCCCATGTAGGGTGCCTCTGTTTTCCTTCAGACCTACCTACTGCAGTTCTATGCATAGAGACAGCTATTCATAAATTGTGAAGTCTCTGCCTAGATCCTCAGATCTGCCTACAGGGACACTGTTCTTTTCCTCTCAAATTCATCTTTCTGCATTGAAGTTTTTGAAATTGTAATGTTAAAGAATTACAGAACATGTGAAGATCATTTTCATGCTTTGAAAATGAATATTTTTCAGCTCCTGATTATGGTTTATAGTAGATATGCTGTCATTAGTTGCTATTGACTAAGATAAATAAACAGGAAAAAAAGTTTGGAACCCCTTTTTTTTTACTTATTTTGAAAGTTCTTATCAAGTATTTGGAGCCTTTTGTAATGTAGAGCCATGACAGTAGGTTGACATCCACACAGGACACAGCTGTGAAGCTTCAGGCCTCTGGCAGCAGTTGCTTAATATTTTAGAGCCAATGTTGCTAGGAGACACGCTCTTAACTTCCACGGTACGCTACTGACTGGAGCATGTCACTTCCCTGTTTTGTCTACGAGCATAGATACAAGATAATTTTTTCCCCTTTCTACACAGGCACACAGAGCATTGGTAATGTACCATTAGCAATTTAAGACATCCGTCCATTTACAATGTCAAACATTTGAGAGTCTCCATCACGGTATTAATAGGCTATTTCAAGCAAAAAGTGGGAGCTAGCAAGCTAGTCTGACAATCATCCACATGGATACTTGTTAACGTTAGCAGTGATTCTAACAGACATTTCTTTTCGTTTATGTTATTTCAACACCTGCTGAGTCATGGCTGCCCCTCCAAACTTGGTGTTGTGTTTGTCCCACATTGTAGAAAGGAAGGAGGGTCTAGCTAACATTAGCTGCCTCTCCTTAATGGGACCACCACAGATCACAAGCTCAAATCACAGATAGAACAAATCAAAGGCAAACAACATCTGCTTCCACACTGGTCAGCTGTTTGTGTGTGTAACTATTTACAGATTTAGATATATAGGGTTGTAAAAATATGAAAGTAAAGTAAAGTCAAACCAAACATTAACTGAGTCTAAACCGCAAGGAAAGTTCAAATGTAAATCAGCGCTCTCTCTTCAGAAGTGAAAAGAAGTGAAGAGTTAGCTGATGTTAAATGTTGCAATTCAACGTGCAACCTGTGATTCTGAAATTCAAATGTATAGAGAATCTTTAAAGCCTTTCATGAAAGATTTATAATCAAGTATGCCAAACTGCCATTTCCTTATCGCTTATTTAGTTCTTTTTTAAGGATGAATGATTCTATCTTCCGTTTTTAAAATCATAAAAATCACAAGCTCAGGTAGCCTTACTGCTAACATATCCTTATTACTTACTAGGACATGTATTACATTCTGCTACCAAAGTGCCTTCTGTAGGGGATTGGGCTCAGACCTGATTAATTTTTATAGCAAGGGTCTAATCCTGTTTTTTTTTTTTTGTTTGAGGAGGGGAAACAAGAAGAAAACTGATATGGATTCCCTTGGTAGATCTGTCATCTGAAAGTTCCTGATATGTATGCTCCTGCAACGAAAATGGATATTTCTCCTGATGAATTTCTTATCTCAATCGCAGCTAGGGTTATATTATCTCTGTGTGTTTACTCTTAGTTTTAGGTCCACTGTCTCTGGGACATTTTGTGCTGTATTGAATTTTATATTACACTGTCTTACTCACATACTTGGGAATTTTGTGGGTATTGTTAAATTTTGCACTAGTTAATGCTGGTATGTGAGGAGACACTGACATACTTTTGTGTGCTCCCCCACACTGAACACCTTTTGCCCTTCACGTTTCTTGCCTTCCCTGTTATTTCATTCTTCCTCGTCCACCACTGTCCTCATCCCCTCTTCGTTCTCTTCCTCAGCGCTTGCTCTCCTTGTCTCGTCTTCTCTCTGGCTCTGCTAATTCTATGCCATGTCTGACTGCGCCTATTTCCCCCTGCTTCTCATAACAAGACCATGATGGACCTTATCACTCCTGTCACTCAAACTCCCTGACAGCCAGTCTCTGTATTTTTTTTTTTTTATTTGCACTCAATTTCTCGGTCTTTCTCTGAGCTTGTCTGTCTTTCTGGCTGCACTCCCTCTCTCCCTCTCTCTTTTTCCTTACCTCTCTCCTCTATGATGACCAGCAGAATATGTTTGCCTGCAATCCATCTGTCCCGCTGATAAAGACCTTAGTGGTGACGGGTGTAGCACCAGGCACAGGGCAGCAGGGCCCTGTCAGTGCTGGTCTGTCTTGGGGGATGGCTCACGGGTGTCACAGATTAGTCCGGGCCTTGCATGATTGCTTCACTAGCTCTGAGATACACACTGTGTTTACCCTGGGTGATACAGTGGCATAGTTGGCCAGAAATCGCTGTCACAAAAAGGAAGGGATGGGGCAGGATTTGTGCCCTATCTGTCAGGTTAGAGGCAGGTTACGAAGGACAATTGTACATATGTGTTTGTTTGACTGCATGTGTGGATACAGAGAATAGACATATGCACAAACAAATCCGGTTAGAGTAAAGATGTGCTGAGTGTAAGTGTGTGAGTATGTCCTTGAAACTTTTGCAATTTTAGATTTAATTTATTGGTCAGATTTTCAGATGGAGGACAATCAAAGTCCACTTGTTAAATTATTAAAAATCAGTCATGTTTGCACAGATTTGCAATCATTTAATTCTCCATTCATCAGTCTACATTTGCTCAGTTATTTCATCATCCATAATTTGGTAAGTCTGTATATACATTAGGAAGTAATATTTATCACCGCATGCTGAGCAGCGATGCTGCATAAAACAGGTCATGATGGGTATTACCTGCTAATTCTATTCAAATGCTAATAATGTGATGCCTCTTGACATCTCAGTCCTTTTGATAAAGACTGAAGATGCACTAGAAAAGAATTGTGAGAGACCACTTAAAATGGCAAGCCACATTGTCCATCAAGTGTTAAGTTTGCTCAGAGGAATATTAATGTGTTAGAAATCTTAAGGCCAGCTGCCTGTCCACACACAAGCTCACAGTGGGCTTATCTGAAAACGTGGAGAGTTTTTCACAATTTTCTGTTTCAAAGGAACTGCCTGCTGATTTCTTTCATCAGATATGTAATTTTTTTGTTAATTTGTTGGCTATAGTAGACTTGTTAGTTAGCATTATGCTTGTAGTAGTCTTACCACTTTACAGAAATGTGGGACCCCTTACTGACATTATTTGCAGATTCAATCTTTTTCCGGTAGTCTTTATACTTGTAAAGTACAAATGAACATCTCATCGTGGATCAGTAGTGTGGATAAGAGTGAGTTATCTACGGTATATGATCATATTGTTCCAAAGCATAAAAAATGTATTGTTCATTTATTTGTTGTTCTTATATTATATCTTTCATTTGTTACTTGTTCATTTATATCACCATCATATTTACCATCAGGGCAATTTGGGGTTCATTATCTTGCCCAAGGACAGTTCTGATTAGTGGAAAACCTGCACTACCTCCTGAGTCACAGCCTCCACAGGTGGCTGCAGTAATGTACCATTTTGTTGTATGCTGCTGCCATAAAATATGAGACAAAGAAGAAAAGTCAGGCAAACAAAAGAAAGTTTCAGCAGAAATGTCTTCAAGGAAGACATGTCACAGCAGGAAGAGCACAGGTGTAAATAATGAAAAGAATGATGACTGAATTCCATTCAGCAGCCTCAGTTTCAGATCCTGGTGTGCTACATGCTGCCTCACTGTCACAGTCATGGCTTACCGGGACACCTGCATAGAGCAGACATTGTTAATGTTACTAGTAACATGTGTTTTTCCTACTATGACAAGTAACACATATATGCTGTGAGAAAGCCCCATAGATCAATTGTTAACCTGTTACCAGAAACCCCCATTGTTGTGCACAAGCCCACAAATAATGTACCCAAAATGAAAAGGTTATTGTTTTTCTTCATAACCTTGTCTCCTTTGAAAGGAACTCTGAATTTTACAACCTGAGAGTCAGAATGAGTATACGAAACACTGAACCAAAGTTACAGAGGCACAAACACTGTATGTGTGTATGTCAGTATTTCTTATTAATATCTTATATATAAAGCCTGTAGTAGCACCTAAAATTTTTGCACACAGAATCATGAGACATTCAAACAATGTATAATTAGTCACGATGGTGTGAAGAGTGAGTCCACTCGAGACCAAAAAACACCTACAGTGGGACTACCAAGAATAAAGCATCTCACGGGATTTGACCGTGTATTTTAAAAGATTAATTGATGTGCAGTTCAAACAGTGATGACAGTGAAAAAGTGTAACAATCCATTTCTTTGCTTGATAGATATATTATATAATATATGATGTCTGGTGTGGGAAATTCTCAGAATAAGTAAAAATAGAATAGAGCAATAGATACACTGAGATGTTCAGTGCACAGTTGACAGTTACTTATTTCTTAAAATGTTTTGAACACCAACTGTGTAAGTTTAAATTTTAAAATGGTGTAAAATTATAAAGGTGAAGATGCACTGTCTGTGAATAACTGTGAGTTATTCATGGCGTGCGGTTTAGCAGTGGTTGCATGATTGTAGACGTACAGTTTTGACATGAACAGGGGAGGACACTGAACTATGGCAGAAATGAGGTGTTGACTGTCACATTGTTGGTTGTCCGAGAGTTAAAAGACTCCTAGAGGAAGAACCCTCCAGTGTGATCATTGAAGAGGGACTGTCCAGATAGATAACCAATGTAATACATCCGCTATAACGCTTAAATTACTGTCAGGGCTTTTAAAGCACGTGGTTATTTAACACACTGTGTGCCTGTATTGCTTGAAGATTATTTTCTTTCTTTTTTTTTAACTCACCTACTCTGACAAATATGAGGGCTGCCATGTTCTGCAAAGGTAGAAAAGCGGCTTTGCTGAATGTCATCGAAAATCTGTCTTTGGAAACAGCCTGAGCAGAAGCTGTTGAAATTTAATAAAGATACAGGTAAGCTCATTAACTCTCCAGGCACACTTACTGTATGCAGGATTAAAGATAGGGGGAAGGGTACAAAGCAAGGTGTGGGGTTAGACAGAGCGGTAAATTGCCAATGCCATTCACAGACACTGTATAGGATTGTGTGGGAAGATGAATGATCATGTGCATTTGGTTTCATTTCAGCTTCATGCAGGCACAATGAAAATGGTGCCTTTTTTACAGATTTTTTCTGTCTACACCTTGTTCTGCTGAGAGTTAAGCTGCTTTTGAAAGCAGATAAAGAAAAGACAAGTGCCTGTTTGAAAATGTACATGATTCATGTTTAACTCTCAGGGATTTCTTTCTAAATTTGACTTTTATTTTTGTGACGTCTACCTCCGAATTTTATTACAAAGGGGCCTAGAAATACAAAATTAGTGCCTGTCTCTATCATTCAGAGTTTAAGACCTTTTTTGTGAGATGTTCCCTCTAAGGTGTAACATATTTTTTCCATTTGTGTATGGTTTTTCCTTCTCTAGATAGTGTGATAGGATTTATCCACCATCTAGGGAGGATCAAAAATGTAGCAGAAAGATTAGGTGGACCGAGATATAGCTAAGTGAGCTAAGTCTCACTATCTCTTAGAAAGAGTAAGTGAGAAAGTAGCCAACATGCCCAGGAAGACAAACTTCAAACAGCGCTGTTGTAGTGCGTCCATGCTGTGATGTGGTAACTGAGCTACTTGGAGGCAAAAATAGTAATGTGTTGGGAGGTTTAATGTGATGGGTTGCAGGTATGTGTTCTGTGTCAAAGAAAATCTTTGGGGCAGCAGGGACATGTCACAAAGTACTTTCCATTAGGACAAATGAACAGCTGCTCAACTGTCTGTCTGGCTACCTGTCAGTGCAGCCCCAGCTGCCATCTGTATTCATAAAAACATTCTGACAGACATCCAGGAATGAAATAAGTTCTCCATTCATCTCCGTTTGTGTGTGTGTGTGTGTGTGTGTGTGTGTGTGTGTGTGTGTGTGTGTGTGTGTGTGTGTGTGTGTGTGTGTGTGTGTGTCTCTCTCTCTCTCTCTCTCTCTCTCTCTCTCTCTCTCTCTCTCTCTCTCTTTAGGAGAGTTTCTATCCATGTATATTAAGCCCACAGCTCTGCACACAACACCACAACAGTCAGACAAGAAGAAAAAGCTCTGGGTCAGTGGTTTGTAACAGGCAAACAATGCCATCTGGCAATGAAAGACAAATTAAAAGCCTGTATAAGAAATAAGAGGCAATTTCCATAGTAGTGTTAATGAGCCACAGCGCATTTAGTGTTACTCGGTAAAGCTGACAGATGTGTGTATTCCTCTAAAGCCCCACATCTCTTTCTCAGGCTCTTTGCCAGAATTTCAGGCTTCCCTTGCACCTCCATCTGTCTGAGAAGAGGGACACAGAAGGTTGTTGACAGTGTCATGATGGAGGTTGTGTGACATTATATTGTGTTTTCAGAAATCAATCAGCTGTTTTGCTTCACCTTGCAGATGTTTACTACTTTAGGTAGGTTTACTGAAACAGAAGCAGAAGACCAATTTTAGGTTGCATATTCTCACACAGCGTCCACTCAGCATCCCAGAGTGAGTGAACAAGTGGTGAGCACGTTTGACCATGGTGGCAGGTTGTGCTCTTACTGTTTACTACATTTTTTCTTTTGCTTGATTTGCACCAAATTCAGACTCTCAGACCTTGTAGAAGCTAAACCTGCAGCAACTGGGTTTCATTGGCAAGCAGGAGAAACCTGCTACTGTAGTATCTTCACTAACATTTAATGGCACTAACTATAGATAATAACCTATTTTCAATAATGACTCGAAATTACTTAGATAATATGAGGTACAGATTGTACTTACATTATGTTATTCCCTGTTACTATATATGTAATTGTACAATAATCACAGCTCAAATACCTGGTAAACTTGGCAATTACTGGCTGTAAAACAAAGTACCACCTAGCCCAGATTTAGTTTTGGGTTTGTTTCTCATTAAAACTTATCTTGTAGCAGTGGAATCTTACCATCCTCATTAGGATCTGTTCACACAGTCCACAACCAGCCCCTGGTTATTCATTTTAAATGAGACAGGAGTGGGCAAATCCAGAGATTGGTCATTTACAACCTTAACTATTTATCCAATGTAGTGACAAATACGATTTAAATTATATACTATGTATGAGGCAGGGAGTGAGGTACTTTTTACATGATACAGATATAATATGATGCAGAATTTATTTAACCATGCTCATTTAAAGGTCCATTCCAGTGTGATTTCAAGCCTTAGCTTTTAACTACATTTCACATCCTTTTTCTACTATTTTCTGACCCTTTCTTGCACTATAGTTTTAGATTTTGGACAGACCGGTTTCTACTCAGTTCTGTATGGTATGAAAGTGAATCAGCAATATGTTGTTGTGTAGTAATGAAGCTTAAGGGCAGATTGATATGAAATAAACACTGTACCGCATAACCTCATAACAATAATGTAGCTTTGACATAAATTAATGCAGACTTGACTTCACTGTGATGGATTAGACACATATGCAAGTCTGAAGTCCCAAAAGATGTTTATATTGATATTAATACACACCAAGATGCTTTGAGCAGAAGGAAAAATGCCTTCAAAAAGTCTATGCTGTAACATACAGGATGTGACCATGAAAAATCTACGTGCCCTTTAAGTGCAAAAAATCTTACAACTACCATTGTGTTTCTACAGCTTGTTAACATGAAAAATTAAGAGAAGTCAAAAAATACACAGATTACATGTTACATACCGTATTAACAAACTAAAATGAGCCAGCATCACAGTCATAG